>NC_056588.1:28817893-28870934 GCF_018340385.1 Cyprinus carpio | reverse complement strand
ATATAGAAGATACAACTATATCATATAGACGATTATTATTCATAAGAGACTTACCAGTAAGACATCCATTACTGGTCTATCCGTAGGGCCTGAAATTTACCCTTAATCCTCGACGAATTGTCTCAGGGGATAGTGGCTTTAGCAAAATGTTGACCTTTTGGTTTTGTAGCTTTTGGAGAGATATGTAATTATTATATTCAATAAGCTCATATACGCAAAACGAAGGCAGGTGGTGTTGTTTAAAAACCATATAATCTGGTCCCTAATGGTTTATCCACAGTTGTCATGTATAGCCTTGCTGACCAACAGGGACCTGAGTTGTGTTGTGTCATCTGCTATATTTAGCGTTTTGTTCCCGATGGTGTTTGTCATCTGCTAATTAGCGTTTTGTTGATGTGTAAACCCGAGACAAAACATACGAGTCAGAAGGCTGTGCTTTAATGGTGTGGTTTGATTGTCATCTGCTAATTAGCGTTTTGTTGATTTGTAGAATGTTGGTGATGAAGGTTTCAAGCTCCTATGAAGCATGTTGGTGCTGAAGGTTTCAATCAAATGTACAAAAAATAAATTACAACCCGTCTCAAAATTACAAAAAGTTCTGAAAAAATAAATAAATAAATAAACAAATTACAAAAAGTTTTAGAATTTTTAATTATAACTTCTTAGGCACAGAGAAGAATTTTCAGAGTGAAAAAATAAATAAATGATGTGGTTTACTGTTTTTTTTTCCCCACTATGTGTCTCCTTGTTTATCTTGACCTTCAAGTTAATAAGTCTGATAGAGTCTGATAACAAACTGGGAATGGACCTTAATTCAATATATATATATATATATATATACATGATAACAAACTGGGAATGGACCTTAATTCAATATATATATATATATATATATACATACACACACAACCAACAGACAATAGGAAAAAAAAGATAAAAACAATGGGGTTTATATAGCCAAGACTTTAAGGTGTGTGCCAATACAGACACTTTCAACACTTTTCAACCTTCCCTTAGAAATATCCACTGCAGTAAAAAGAGTTATAAATATTCTCCTCTATTTTATATTTAGCTGAGCTATGGATTGGAAAACTTAATGGCTGACAGGACTAAACAAAGGATGTCTTGTCTCTCTTTATGGCATTTTAGTGCAATCAGGCATTTACTGAATACTGTATTTTTTTTTTTTTTTGTTTAGTTTGTATTTGGGATGTGTTCTTTGTGTTTTTTCTTACAGTTTGATGAGTGTTCTCTCTTTAAGTATGCCAAAGGAAACTCTGAAGGAATTTAAGTTTTTCCTTTAGGTCAGTTGCTTTGATAGGAAAGATGGCATTGACCTGTGATGAAACATTTCCATTACAGTCAACACCTGTGACACACAGTCAGATCTTTCTCAGGAAGCACACCTGGCTCTGACCCTTCATCTCTAGGACATCCATGTTGTGGTCCAGAGGTTTTGAGAAGGCTTTGTACATTTATTTCTAGAGTTTCCAGCTGGGAGTTCCAGTCACAGACACACCTGTCTTTACTGTCTGTGTGTCAAAAAGAAAGTTTTTTTTTTTTTTTTTTTACTTCTTGGTGTCAAAGGAAGATGCCCTCTGTCTCTTTCAGTCTCTCTCTCTATCATTCCAGACCCACTGATGCTGGAAGGACACAGTTGAAGCTGCCTCTCTTCCCCACTGCCCTGGCAGCAGTCCCCTCGCCTGGCAGTCCCTCGCTTCCCAGGCAATGTCGGGCACTGTTGCTGTGGTGATGGATGACTTTGTGTCGAGCAGCAGAGTTGGGGGGTCTTAGGTGATGAAGGATGGGAATTGTTGTAGAGAATGTTAGAGAGGGAGTGATTTATGTCTTTTTTTTATATTTTATTGTTTTGGCTTCTCTTTTTTCCCCACCAGTGCATTTCTCAGTATGTTTTCATATGAATTTAAACTAAGCCTATACATACATAAAATGCATAAACAGAGTTTACATAATTATATTGAAATGTTTAGGTATATATGTCTGTAAATGGACAGGGTCTTTGTCTTGTTTTTGTGTTTGTTATTCTTTATTTTTTATTTTATTTTTTTTTTTTGTTTTTTTTATGTTTATTTATAGAAAGTTTATATAATTGTGGACTAGAACAGGAAGTCAATACAAATGCAGACAAGCTAGAATGTAGCAACACGCATTCAAATGTCAAATATTCAATGTTAACAGAAAGTATATCCTATCCTATTATAATTAGACATATATGATGTGGCATTGTGGCATAACTAATTATACACACACACACACACACACACACACACACACACACATATGACCTCTTATGAATGTTAACACTTGTAATTGGAGGAAGCCTAATCCTTTTCTTTGCCCCAAAGTGATTTTGTTATTGTTAGAACAGGGCAGTACGAAAGACAAACACCAACAACACACACAGCCCCCCACACGCTGAGAGAGAAGCTCACATGAGTGCCTTTCCTGTCAAGAACCCATCATTTCCAAACAGCAGCTCCTTTGACAGAAGCAGCACAATCTAGCAGAAAGCCCTACCAACTCACAATGCAACGAGATGCACTGACAAACGCAAACAAAAACAAGGATCTCACATTTTGTTTTCACCGTTCGGTGTTAACCGGTGTCACCTGTTTCAAACACATTGCTAGTACCATTATAAGACCCTGTCCATAAAGTGCTCTGAATGGAGGACAGTAATAGACGGGGGAAGATACGCTGTTCCAAGAGTAAGCTAGACCGATAAACCGTCTTCAGATAACCATCGTATTGGACAGATAAAAATTCCCAACTGGCAGCAAATGCAAGTATTATGAAGAGCATGACAAAACTGTGGGCACTTAGATCTTTTTCTAAAAGTGGAAAATATGGATTTCAATGTAGGATAAAAAGCATTGACACAGAAAACGTTAAGAGCTCTGTATCCAAAAGCTCTATAATCCAATGTGATCACACCATAAATAAGGATGATATTAGCTAATAAAGGATAAATAAGGATTGGCTATTAGTGTCAGATAGATATTGGTATTGATATTAGTTGTCATTATTGCACATTAACACTGCACAAATTGATTTAATTTTTGAGAAGATCCTTATTTTATTATTTATCTGCCACGTTTTGCAGACATGTTTGCGGCGGGTCCTGTTCATTGATACATACTGTGCTGTGGCATTTTGTGAAAAGCTAAAACTACTCACTGATAGTCTCAAAACACTGTCTTGCAATCTCATACTGTTAACATCTCAAACATCTCCAAAACAAGCGCGCTGACTGTGACTGGTTTATCTGCCTACATAGATAGCTGTTTAATCGGAGCCCATTAAAAGTTGAATCTGACACCGTTTGAGAGTAACTGATTTACTTCACTCTAACTGCCATGTCTTAGACAGCAACTTCATTAATTAGTCCTTGTTACACCATCGTAGCAGTAAGCTAACCATGGCTCACGTTGAGGCTTTACATTAATGGAATCTCTACAGGAAAAATGATAGCTCATATGACGATGTGGCTGCCAAATACAAACCTGCTTATGTAAAAAATACTTTTTATACCACGTTACATTGTATTAAACCTAAATATAGGTAAATTGTGTATTGCCTTAGATTAGTGGTGCCCAACTGGTTTTGACTTTATATTTTCAACACAAATTGTATATAAAAAGTATTGCCTATATTGTTTTCAAAAGTGATGCTTGTCTTTTTTCATAAAAAAAACAAAAAACTCACGTGACTTACTTGTTTAATACTCACATAGTACTACCTCCTCATTGAGCCATATCCCAGCACAAACAGGTAGCACAAATATTATTGCCGTGCGTCGAATGCTGTCTAGGTAGGTGGCCCGCCTCACTTTGAGGAAAAAGCCGTCTTGAGCAATACCATCACACAAACCTCAACAAGACTCTCAATTAATACAATCCATCACTAGACACGTCCAAAGTCTGTTACACGTTACCGACCCTAGTTACATATTGTAACCCTAACACAACCTCATCCGGGACTAACTTCCCAGGAACCTTATTCAAGAATCACATTGGGGTGCAAGGTGATGCGCAGCCATTAAGAGACCAGTGTGTGTTCCATATTGCTTGAGAGTCAAACTTCCTGCTTGCCAATCTTTACAAATCAAGTTCACAAAAGCGAGAAGCTTTTAATAATAATGGTCAAAATGAAGTTCACAAAAGCGAGTGAAAATGTGATACAGGGGTCAGCTGCCACATGATATATAAATTACAGCCAAACATGCTGCGGAACTAGACGGAAAAAGGTGAAATTAATTGAATGTTTAAATAAATTATGATTTAACACACGTCTGGTCGAGGCCCGTACTGACAAAATAATCCACTTTACTTTTGATTGAAGTAATCTAGCCTTGCATTAATCATGTTGACGCAGATATTTCTCGATTGACCCACTAAAAGTGCTGTTGTTTTATTGGACTGCTCTGTCTGTCTCTCTCAGTTTGTGTCTCGGAGGAGCAGTGAGAAACATCAGCCCCAAGGCACGGCCCAATCGATCAGGGTGCTGCACTTCACCTGAAGTGGTGGCTGCGGGAGGATTGGGTGGGGGGGTGTGCAACTCCCCGATCGCCATGGCGATAGTAGTGACAGGCAGGACGGTCACATGGCTGCCGTGACAGACCCTTATTAACCCGTTGCCATGGGAGATGGCAGAGTTTCTGGGCTTGAAGTGTAGGAGAGAAAGGGAAGGAATCATGCAAGATTGCAAACAGATTTAAATAAAGTGCTTAAAAATACCAGATTGAACTTAAAGCTCATATATGATTTGAAAGGGACTCCACAGTGATGACCTAATTAGGATGCTCAAATTATTTTCTTTCTTATGTACATGCTCTGATCAAAACAACCCAGGCAGGAGAGCAGATATATTTAAATGAATCTTAATGAGCAGGAGATTTTCTCACTGTTCCTGGCGTGTTTGGTTTAAATAAGATCATTTGCTGTGTGTTGTGGGCTTTGATGAGCTTTGTGACAGTGGTGTTAACTTTGAATCTATCCTGCACCTGCAGTCTGCCAGTATGTGGAAGTCGTTTGTTTTCTAGAGACATGTGGGTGTTTGTGTTGTGAGTAGTTGCTTACCACCTGACTCTTACTGATCAAGGAATGAATGGCAGCTAATTTGCACGTAAGGGTTCAGGGTGCTAGACTGTGGTGTGTGTTGTAAGATGGCCTCGTTGAGCAACTGAATATTGTCCAGCCTGTATAAAAGTGGAAATGCACAAATGACATTAATTAAGAACAGCTTATTTTGATAGCCTTTCTACAGCGCTTTCCATTATGTGGGTCCTCATCATTTTAAACCCGTGTTTATAAAAAGCCCTTCTAGTATATGACAGATATTGACAGGAAAACAATAGCAGCAAATATATGACAAGCAAAGCAGCTTTTGTTTTAAAAATAGTGTCAAGTGTGTGGTGTAAGTGATGTCACGGCACGGCTAAGGGAAAAAAGTACATCTGTTTCCTTCATGATAAATATGGTTAGTTGTGGGAGAAAAGACTTACATTAAAATCTTACATTTTAGGAAAAGGAAAGCAAAAATAAATAAATAAATTTTAGGAAAAGGAAAGCAAAAGTTTTTATGTGAAGTAAATTTGAGTAAATATTTATTGATTTGTAAGATTTTGTTTTTATGTTAAGTAAATAATCTGTTGTGAAATGGGTGCAGACAAATAAATCAGAATTTATTAAATTGATTTCACTAACATAAAGCAGAACGTAAAGTTAAAGATAATGGCATTTTCTTTGGCTACTAAAAACTTAGTAGCCAAAAAAAAATGTATTTATTTTTTTAAAGATTTGATGCCACGGTTTCAAATATAAGGCCCAAATTTTCAGTTTCTCTAAAACACTTAAAAGAATAGTAAAGATTTGTCAACTGTATTAGTCATTGTTTTTTGAATGTTTTTGGATAATCTGTGGAAGGTCAGAACCTTTAAACCAGCCAGTGTGAATCCCGAATGACTAAATGATCTCAGAGGTCAAAGTTTAAAGACAGACTCACATCAATAGCTAATCCTTGGCCTCTTAGATTAAGTTCTTATCTCTAGTTCACATTTCTAGCTACTTAAGAGGCTAACAGAGCTTATGTGTGCGTGCTTCTCACATGCTTTCCCTTATTGAGAGATTTAAGCTGTGTGCAAATGGAACGAAGATACATATTTCACGTGATTCTGATCCAACTGCAAAACCTTGCATGGCCTCTGCTGTAAATCATTAGTGTATTCCAACTGGAACCCAGAGCTGGACCCAGCCAAGAAGAGATGATCACACTCTTTAAATGTCAGCTCTTCAACACACATAACCGTAATGTAACATTTCTACTTATTGGTCAGTGTTTCTCGATTTAGATGCTACACTGAAGTTTTCGGGTCGGGTCTGTGGATGTTTAAATTTTGGTTCCATTTATGATTTCTGTTAGTACACTCAAAAAGAAATAAATATCTGGAAAAAACAGAAATGTATTTTGAATGTATGAAATGTTTTTTTTTAATGATTGTGTTATAAAAGGTGAAGATATATTACACAGACTTTTTTTTTAGACATGAATACAATCCAAGAATTGGCCTTATATAGCGGGCCTTGTTTCATTTTTGATTTACTCAAAAGAAGAACTGACTGAGTGATTCTTCTGGAAATGAGTACAGATTATACTAGTGGCTCTGTTTCGTTTTGATTTACTAAAAGGAACCGGTTCATTAAAGTCATTCATTCGGGAATCGGACTACACTGGTTGCATTGCATGTTTTTGAATCACTAAAAAGAACCGACTCAGAGTCAGGAATCGGACTACACAAGGTGTGCTGTTTGTTGAGTAAAAGGAAATGACTCAGAGGCAATTTTTAGAAATCAGACTACTCTAGTTGTGCTGTATTTAATTTAATAATCTAAAAACGACTCAGATCATGAGATTCATTCGAGAATCAGAATATACTAAAAGAATGCATGCATGAGAACTGCTAACGTAAACAAACCATAATTACTAATTGAATTGTTTATATAAATCATCAAGCATGTAATTAAATGTGTTCTGGTTTATTAAAGCTGTAGTCATGTGCTACATAATACATACAGCTGTGTTGACCAAGAAGGTGTCAGAAACCATAAATGTTCTCTTCCCTGGGAAATGAAGAAAACATTTATAATGAAGCTGCCGGTTGATTTTGAGTTGTCATCATTGAGCTGGCTGGCCATTGTATTTGCAATGTCATTTTGTTTTGTGTGTTTGTGTGTGTGAGTGTTTCCCCACTGCAACTCATCTCACACTGGAATCAAAACACCATGACCTTCCTCACTGCATATATTATTACAGTGCTGCAGAGGAGAGCGAGAGAATATGGAGGAGGGAAAGAGGGAGGGAAGTAAGGAACCGAAATTAAAATCTGTTTTTATTATCACTAGGCTCTTAAATTAAGGATTCCACAGACAGCTTGTTAGCTTCATTGTCTTGGCACTCTCTTTTTCCGGAACAATTACGGAAGACAATACCTTTCTAGACTCAGCGGCTGCCAGTGGGATGGGAGCATTTTTTTTTCCTTCTAGTGAATTTTACTGGTGGTGTTGCCACACGAATCCAGAAGAGCAAAGCAGCTATACTGAGGTGCCGGCTTATTCTCCCAGAAACCTCTGCGCTCCCTTCAACACCCAGACAGCCCTCCACTGAACAAACAACTGCTGTAAACAACTGCTAATCACTCAGATCAATCATTAATCAAAACCAGAAACTCTGTGCTGCTTGTAATAGGATGATGACATTATCAGGAATAATGCAATGATGTCATGAATTTTTTTTTTTTTTTTTTTTTTTTTGTTTTCAGGCACAAATTGAAATTGAACTGAATCAATCGACAGGTCAAAGGGGCACAAACATTTTGGGAACAGACTGAAAATTAAACAACTGATTTCTTCTGAGAAAGGTATTGTTTTTTGCCATATACATGTGGAGTTGTGTAATATATATGATATTTACTTGCATTATTATGACTAGTGTTCATTACTTTACTTAAGTATAGTTATTGTATTTTATATAGAAAATATAAAACTACTCATTTTAGTGCATCACTCAACAAGGTTTTAAATCTTAAATTCCAGTGCAAGAATGATGGGTTTTTGATTATGAATAAAACAGGGACTGTATTTAACATAAATCATTAAAGTATCTCCAAATACTGTTTGACAACACAATTTCCAAATAGCTAGACCTCAAACATGGATTTTAAAAGCAGTTGTGTTTTTGAAAATGATGCTAACAAGTTGCTACATAAAGAATACCTCAAGGATGTGAATTTATGAAGAATCAGACAACCAATTTAGTCCTTTATAGTAAATTATATAAATTAAATTATATACGCTTCAAACTAGGACATTACATAAGGATCCTATGGTGAATTAACATTCTGTGTTGGTCTACAAAAAGTTGTTAAAATTGAACATAACTGTTGTTGTTTCATTTTACAGTCACCATTATGGTGATTAATGTAGCTAACCTGCTATACGGTGCTCATTTCAAGAATTCTGAGTTCAGTATATTTACTATGAAATAAAGTTAACTACTTGTGAAGACAACATTACATTGCCACAATTTTTTGGTTATCAAATATGGCTCCCTGGTTGATCATGTTATGTTATGGGATGTTTTCAGTATATCATTTAAATTAAATGTCTTGAATGTGACGTCACACAGTGTGTTTTTGTGAGGTGGACAGGTGCTCTTATTCTCTGTGGGTGTTTGTGTGGCACCCACCGCCTTCATTTCATTATGTATTGGCAAAATGTCGTCCCCAAAACTACTGTAAAAGCTACAACTTCAACAGAGCGACACAGTCAGCATACAAAGTTATTGAGCACTTTAAGAAATTGTGGTAGGTTGGAACTTCTTTATCTTAATGGCTCCATAAGGAGGGGTTTTGGGTTGAGGGGTTAATTTATCACCGTAGTTTTTACTCTCCTCCCTCACGGGGAAGCGACTGCAAAACAAATGGGGCTCAGACAAAGTCATATTTTTATGGTAACGTAAAAGTGCCCTAAAGCTTGCGCTGACACAACAGCAAGATGCTGCCAACGTCAGAAAACGTGCTTCCTCAAGGATAAAGCCCTTCTCTGTCCTCACCTCGCCTCCCCGCACCAATAATTCCTGCTTCGATCCAGCAGGCAAAACAGACGGTATAAGAGTCATTAGTCATTTTTAGTTTCTTACACTGTTGGACACAGCCAAGGGTTTAGAGGGGATCAAAGATGACAGCAAGGTGTGTGTGTGTGTGTGTGTGTGTGAGACATAAACTGACAATCCAAATGTGGCAGCTGGTTTTTAAATGAGCTGAAAAGGAACAACAGCAGATGTTGGTATTAAAAACCAGTAAATTAATGACAAGGCTTGCAGACAAGTTAAACTGGAGTTGGAATTTTAAAACACTTTAAATAATTGTCATTTAGACCAGGATAAAAATTAATCTGGGTCTACACAATCACATGTGGTCATTCTCAAAAAAAAAAAAAAAAAAAAAAAAACATTTTTCTCTCTGAAACAAAAAAATGAAAAGGGTATAGATAGGCCTATACATACTGTATAAATAAATGGATAACTTATATTCAAAAGTCAATGGTATATATTAATATCTGACACAATTACTTAACATAAAAACACTGCTGTATATTTTATTTAAATTTATTTTACTGCTGAAGAAAGGATCGTAACACCAATCACAACAGCTTTAAGAAAATTAATTTTCTAAAAATTTAATTGATTATTTAAAAAAACAAATCACAAATCATATATATATATATATACTATATATATATATATATATATATATATATAATATATATATATATATCTATATATTTATATATATTATATATTATATGATTTGTTTTTAAATATATATAACATTTTAGAAATTAATTTTCTAAATAATATATCTAAATATATATATTTTCTAAACCTACAATATATATATATGGGGTTCAGAGTTCAGTATATTGGCCAGGGAGCCATATCTGACGTGGCAGCATCTTGCTGTTGGTGCAGCTTTAGGGCACACTTTTACGTTAGCCATAAAATATGACCTTTGTTGAGGCCCCATTTGTTTTGCAGTCCACTTCCCCCGTGAGGGAGGAGAGGCTACTAAGCAGGCTAAAACTACATATATATTTATATATAAAAAATCAATTAATAACACCAAATAATTTTCTACAGTGAAAATCTTTTACATGGACATAACCAAAATATAATCATAGACATTTAATTGAACCATATGGGGAAAATCTAATCAAATGTTAAATGATTAACTTTTTCAAAATAGGAAAAAAAAAATTAAATAATCTTTATATGCACCATTTTTCTGAACTTTAACTTTGGAAGTACTTTCCCACAGCATTTTGTATTCAAAATACAAGATAACACTGATTAACTCTCTAAATCTAAAATAATTAATAATAATATAATAATAATAAATAATAATAATAATAATAATAATAATAATAATAATAATAATGGAAATACATATTTAAAAAAAAAAAAAAAAAAAAAAAAAAAGATATTATTAATGGATTCTTTTGCACACGCTGGACGGAAAGTAATCCCAGAAATCAAAATGATTTTTTTTTTTTTTAAATGTCACATTTACAATACAAGATGAAGAGAAACAAAGAGATTTCAGGCACTTGACAAATTCAAAGCATTTCATATTATACTAAATTGGGTAGGTTATGCACCTTATTTTGAGCTTGGTTTATTTAAAATCTCTTTTTCATGGCTGAAAATTCAATTGACATGTTTGTCACCAATTTATTTATTTATTTATTTATTTTGAATTACGCATGTGAGAAAATTAGATGTTGACCCTCAGGCCAACACTTATCAACAGATACATAACCAGACCCAATAATATCAAAGGTCTATCGCATAAGTAGATATCAGGTGCTGTTCTGGAGTGCTAGTCCAATATGTTAACAGCACAAGCTTAAACAGGTCTTGTAATTACTGAACTGGACTATTTTGTGCATTGATAAAAGGTTCTGGCCTGACTTTATCCATTGAGCTTTTGTGAGGATAAAAAACGAACTGCAATATCCTCCCTGCTGTTGTATCAATAGAATATCGACAAATAGTCATTTCATTAGAGAAATTTCACATCCCTGGCATGTCTTATCAGGCCTTCTTCTTTTATGCGGGACAAAAGCCTGTCATTTCTGGAGGTCTCCCCAAATGCAACTGGGGTTAAACAAAAGACCTCTCAGCTCAGATATGAAAGCTTTCATTGTTCCCAGTGCAATCAGTCATCTTTATGACAGCTCATTAGGAGATGGACAGGAAATTGCCTTATTTTGGCAGCCAGCATGCTTATCTCCTTGGTTTTTTTATAAGGACAGTTTATCTGAACGATCCTAGACTCTCATTGAGTCTTCATGGGAATGTTGGAGTCATTTGTTTTGCCGGTTTTGACTGTGCTTACTTCACAGGAAAGTGGGTAATTTTGCTCATATATAGTAGTAGTTATAATGAGTTCTCAATCTCACACTACCATCACATTTTAGATGGTTTTTGAAGGCCATGCAACAGGATTTATGCACTACCGCAAGGATAGAAAACACGACTCTTTTGCTGTGTGTCTGTATGTCTTGATGCAATAAATATAGGAAGGTATTTTCTCAACAAAAGCCAAAGGATTTAAGAAGCTTTTCTGTTTTGTTCACTTGTTCCAAGATAAGAACAAGATTGTCCTTCAGAATCCTTACTTAACGTGATTTCTTTACAAACCTGTCTGTTTCTTCTGAATCAATCTCACCTGTCTCAACGTCTCTCACTAGTCTCTCTGAAACAGAGTAGAATAGCCCCACACGCTTAAAGCAATCCCAGCATGTTTCAGATCTTAGTAATCCTTTGTGAGACTGGAAAAAGCTGCACGGAAGTGCAAAGATGTGGCCTTCATGTTAAATAGATGAAACTAAGTAAAACTTCAGGGACAAGTATATGTAACTGAAAACCTTCTAAGGGTTAAGAAAGAATTGGCAAGAGATGGAAGAGAGACTCAATTTTCATGGAAACGTTGAATTTTTCAGAATCTTTCAGTATGTGAAGAGGAAATTCTAGTTTCGCACATGCTGATTTAAAGTTCAATAGCAATAGCGCTATTACAGTTATGCTATAGTCCCCCCCCAGTCACAATGAAGTTTACTGGATGGGTGAAAATAAACTTCTGTTTTATGGTTCAAAATAGCGTAGGGAGCTGGCTTTTTAACACAACATATCTACAAACAGGTTCAATGAAAATAGTAGCTGGTTTGCAACCAACTCAAAAAGTTGCTTTCCAATGAATTAATGATTTATAAAGAAATAAAAATAATTTTTTAAATTGAATAAATATATAAAATTATATAAAATAACATGACTTTATAATTATTATTCTTCTAAATGTTTGGCTACAGAGTAAAGTAAAATCACTATAATTAATAAAATTCTATTGTACAAGAAAACTTAATTGAAAGTACAGATGAGATCAGATTCTCACTACAGAAAAAAATGAAAAATATATTTAATTTAATTTAATTTAAAATTAAACACTTACATCTATATTTGAATTAAAGGGACTTTAATGCTTTGCTACACATTCTGTAAAAAAAAAATGTCATCTTGAGGGAAAAAAGGTAAAGAGAGAAGGAAAAACTAAAAATAAATTTATTTTAAATGAAAAGCAAAGACACAGAAGCAGCGGGGGAAAAAAACAATGTTTTTGCTGGAGGGCAATTTTCTCAGCTCCCTATGAAAAGGTCAGTTGTCTGGTTCATGTATTAAAATGTGACTACTTATAATTGGGTTTTTTATCATTATTAAATTTACAATGCTCCAAGGACACAAAACAATTTTTCAATTTTTCTGAGAAAAAACATTTTGTCCTCTCATTTCCTTCTTTCCTCCACACCCATACCCTCTCTCATTCATTATTGAGTAAGTTACTTCGGTTCCTTTTCCTGTCTCTATCACATTCCCTTTATGCTACGCTCTCCCTCTTGTCTGACTGTCAGATTTGTGCGTTCTGTGGCCACTTGCCATTTTTAGCTGGAACAGAATGAAGGCACTTTTGTAGCAGTAAATTAAACAAGTCATATCGCGGAAGGGCAGATCTCTGACATCCACATCTATATCCCTACAATAACACCGACACAGCACAATAACTTCCTTTCTTTCATTCGTTTATCCTCTCTTCAACTGACTACCCCTAAAGTGTTATATTAAGGTTTATCCTGTCACCTTCACATTTTTTTTTTTTGCATGGATCAAGAGTTGGCTGAATTTAAGTCTTTAAGCCCATAAAAAGTCAGTGGAAATACAGTTTTGCTGAATGAAGATTATGAAATAAAGCTCTCAGGTGTGTCTAACCTGTTGGGAGAGAGGTGAACATCATCCAGACCATAACACATGGGGGGGGGGTCACCTCAGGCTGTGCCTGTAGTGTGTGTGTTTTGACGAGTTGCCAGCTGCCTGACTTTGGTTGAAAACTCAATGAGGCAGAAAACAATTCCAGGGGAATTGTTGGAGGGAAATTGTGAAGCAGATCTGGGTCTGGCGGGGTGCTGGATCGCGTGTTGCAGGGGGGCCATAGAGAGAAAGCAAGTGAGGTGTGTGAGATGATGTGTGTTTGTGTGTATGCATACATGAAACTGTAATAGTGCATAGGAAATGAATGTGGACCATTCCATTGAATTATAATAAAAAAGAGAGGAAATAGTGGAGTCTATTAGGAAGTGGGACTGTTAATATATACATTTTGCAAATGTTTGATTAATCAGTAGCATGCATGTAGATATAAATCCATTTTATTATGTTCGAAAATAAGGATATAAATATCACTTTTGCTGTGCTCCGTAAAAATCAGAAAAGTACTGATTGAAATGTGTGATTCTTTGCTTTAAATGATGGAACTTAATTCTCTACATTAAACATTAAAATGTATGCCTAGTGGTGAATAACTTGAAATGATGTAGAATATCACCAGCATGATTATACAGGAAATAAGTATGTTCACAAATCAAAATCAGAAGTGTAGATTGAAGACATTTTTTGCTTTAAAAATTGAAACTTAATTCTCATACATCAAACATAAATTTAATGCCAATTTGAATACATTATATGATTCATGGAGAGAATGATACCAAGAGGACATTTGTGCGATACAGCCAAAAAATTATCACAAAATTATCATAAAATTATTTTTTCACATCGTCGATATCGATAATTTTCCACGATAAAATATCAGATCTTTATTTCTTTTAAGTTAAAGGCAGATGTTTGCTCCTAAGTAAAAGTTTGTAGAAACCAGACTGTTAATTGTTTGTTTAAACTACTCTTTATGGTCAGAACATGACAAACACTTCACATTTTTTCAATTCTTACAGTCAAATTCTTTACAGTTTTTTCCAGTCAATTTTCCTTAGGGTAGCAAAATAATCTTTACTGCCTAATTAATGAAGTTTAGCAGGTATTATTAAATTTGGAACCCTGCACACCCACACATGAAAACACACACATACAGGCTCAAAGCATACAGTATATAATTTTTGCCATCTCTCGGCTCATATATGAATTCCTCACACAGCAGTGAGGAGCTCAGAGACTGAAGAAGCCCTAGAGGACACTGGTGTTATTTCTCACACACAGACGCCTAGTGTCTCCTTCTGCCTCTTTAAAGGTAGTGTTTGTCAAACAACCTCTTCTTATGTGAAAGCTTTGCAGCTCTGCATTGACTACAATATGCCCTGTTAACCTGCACAACCTTGTGACCTCTGAGCTCTCCTCACACTTAGAGGTGAAGAGAAGACCATTATGGTGACATCTGGTCTGTCTTAAGGAATTCAAAAGGGGCTTAAAAACGCCTTTACACTCTCATACAGCATTGAAAAGAATATTCGCTTTTTAGTGAATCGCTTGACAAATAAAATATTTACAGCAGGTATTTTGAGTCATCTTTCATAGCAAAATATTTTGTTTAACAGCTATTCATTCAGTGGTTTTGTTTACGATGTTTGATTTAGTGCACATTTATTTTTTTCATGTTTTATATTAATAACCTAATAGAGATTCAATCAAAATTCCTTTACTCCAAATAATCCCTCACTTATTTCTGAGACAGCGAGAGAAAGAGTTTTAAAATGATAAAATATCTCTCCTGATATCTATTTTTTATGTACTGTAGCTTGACTACAGTTTGAACTACTTCAAAATTAGAAGTTTTGGAAGATACAGTAACATAGTTTTTTTTTTTTTTTTTTCTCTCAACACTGATCAAGTTTAAGTGTGAACAATCAATGAATCCTAAGATTCAATGCAGAGCCCAGTTAAAAGGTCCTGAGTGTCTGTTAAATGGATGTGACATTCCTCAGTTAGACAGTAGAAACTATAGTAACCAGGATTTTAAAAGACTTGCGGCTCTGCAGTGCCATAATTCAGTCTTAAAATGCCTCACTAGCCAAACACATGATCTGATTTCCTCAGCTAAAAATAAGAGTACAAACCCAATAACAGATACACAAGGAG
This sequence comes from Cyprinus carpio, assembly GCF_018340385.1. Taxonomy (NCBI): domain Eukaryota; kingdom Metazoa; phylum Chordata; class Actinopteri; order Cypriniformes; family Cyprinidae; genus Cyprinus; species Cyprinus carpio. The sequence goes on along the minus strand of NC_056588.1, from coordinate 28,855,382 downwards.
AGGGAGACCATCCAGAAAAGCAAAGGGTGGAAACTAAAAGGGTGGAACTAGCATGTGAATAAAATTACAAGGCTGGCTAATGTATTGTAAAAACACAACTAGCTGTTCATACTGAATGGCAAACATCTAGTGTTAAAGTACAAACACGTGGTCGAGAATTCAAATTATTATGATTAAGACTCAACTGTGTGATGAAATATGGATACATATGGGAATCTGCTGTGGTTTGACTGCGGCTCAATTCAATAATTCAGATTGCATAATCATTGTGTTCAAGACAGATTGAAACTGTCCCAATGAATTAGAAAACACTAGAATGAGCACATGATTTTCAACATCTAAATTACATCATGGTCATGGGTTTTAAAACACATATCTTAAATGCAATTATATTCATGGATAAAAGCATATATGTACAATTACATTTATTTATTTAGCAGACAATTGTATCCAAAGTGGCAAATTCAGGAACACAGGAAAAAATAAAATACATTTATAAAAAAAAAAACACGAGAAAGAAGATGATGTGATATGAATGTTTAATAGAATGTTTGTTTAGAATAGTACAAGCTAGAAAAGGTAGGGACTAAGGAATAGTGAAAGCAAGGAAGAATATATATTATATATATATCTATATATATATATGTATATATACTATATATTATATTATATATATATAGTACAGGTCAAAAGTTTGGAAACATTACTATTTTTTAATGTTTTTGAAAGAAGTCCCTCTTCTGTCATCAAGCCTGCATTTATTTGATTCAAAACATACAGTAAAAAACAGTAATTTGTGAAAATATTATTACAACTTAAATAATAGTTTTCTATTTGAATATACTTAAAAAAAATAATAATTTATTCCTGATGATGAATAGCTGAATTTTCAGGCATCATTACTCCAGCCTTCAGTGTCACATGTAACATCCAGTCTAGCACATGATCATTTAGAAATCATTCTAATATTCTGATTTATATGAGTGTTGGAAACAGTTCTGCTGTCGATATATATATTTGATGAATAAAAGGTTAAAAAGAACTGCATTTATTAAAAAAAAAAAAATTCTAATCAATATCTTCTAATAAATAATATTTTCTTTACTATCACTTTTTAAAATTTAACACATCCTTGCTTGAATAAAAGTATTGATTTTATTTAGAAAAAAAAAGGAAACAAAAAAAATACTGACCCAAATTACTGAACCAGTCTCTAGGTGTATACTTGTTATTACAAACTATTTATACTATCCTAAAAAAAGTATCACATGTTCTGAAAAAATATTAAGCAAGCAGAAATGTTTACCAACTTTGATAATGAATCATCATTATTAAAATGATTTCTAAAGGATACATGTGATAATGATCCTAAAAAATTCCAGCTTTGCATCATCAGAAAATAAAAATGATAATTTAAAGTAACTAATAATTTAAAAACAATTATTTTAAATTGTATAATATATCACAATATTAATTTTTTCTGTATTTTTGATCAAATAAAATGCAGGCTGTGATGAGCAGAAGCAAACTTCTTTCCCAAAACATTAAAAATAGTAATGTTTCCAAACTTTTGACCTTGTACTGTATATATATATAGTATGCAATGACAGTGCTCATGAGAAGAGACGAGATTTTAGCCGGTTTTTGTTTGAATTTTGCCAGTGATTCAGCAATCTGGATAGGGTTGAGAAGATCAATTTCCACAGCAAGGACACCAGTGAACAAAAATGTTCTGGAAAGTTATTTTGTGCCTCTCTGTGATGGCACATGAGAGGTCGCTACCAGTAAACGAACGGCTTGTCTCGTGGCATGAAGGGATGTAGACTCGTCGTAAGATGGAGTGGAGGTAGGAGAGGTGCAGAGTCCGTGTGGCTGATTGATAGGCAATGAATTGTTGCGGAACCATTACAGGTAGGTTCACTTTTACATGGTGTTTGCATATAAATGGTCTTAACAGGTGTGAAGTCACAACCACCTACAATGATAAAAAATCATTTCTCCTTTTTTTTTAAATCCCCAAAATGTTCACTAGTCTCAATATGAAACAGTTTTGATTGTCTGAGCAGTGTGACATCACATTACTGATCGGCCCCCGCCCCACGACCACTGATGGACTGTCCGTATTAGCATATTTCTGCCCTCAGCCATTTTCTCCATGCTTAAGCCGCTGTAGTTGACAATAAGTCGTAAGTGGGGGCAATGTGCAATATTTTGTAGTTGGATTGTAAAAGTGAACATAAGGCCGGATTTACTCAGCAAGTGAAGCAGTGCGGTGAACTAGCACATATTTTTTTCAGCGGCATGTTAAACAATAAGTGCATCCACACCGGTGAACGTGGGAGCAGACGTGTAAGCGTAAGCAATGGGGAAATGAAAAGAATCGCATGAGCAGAGACTGAAGCAATGGTTTCGGCCGCGTTTATAAAATGACCCAACTTCTAAAAACAAATGTATACTTATCTTTGTAGTAAGAAAATCTGTCGGCTTTGGAGGCCGCTGCTGTGACACTGTACAAAAAACACTTCCCGTGCTGCAGCTGCCGTGAAGCTGTAGTTATGCTGACGTGTAGTCTCCAGTCCTCAGACGTCAACGCCCAAGGACTATGGAGAGAAATTTATCAATGTTTCAACGTTGCCAAAGGAGGCTTCAGACCAATCAGACTTCCTTACATGCAAACACACCCTAGCTCAGGCGCTAGCCAACTATGTTCATGCAAACAACTGGTAAACAGAGGAGCAACCACATAGAACTGACCTTATGAAGTATATTAACTACAACTACACCAGCAATCACTAGCGCAACCAAATCATCGCCCATTTCGTATCACAAACTAGATGGTCAAAAGCATTGCATTTTATGTGTTGTGTTGAGGACCAGTGTTAACTGGCTGTTGTCACTATGATGCTTCAGACATGCCCCTCCGTCAAGCGGTGGACAGGCGACGCCCCCGTGGGAATCTAGCATAAAGGTATGGCTACGTGAGACCTACGCTGATGCGCAGTCAAAAAACCTGCAGTGTAAAACAAGCATAGAGTCTTCATTTTCTCCCGACATCAGAGCCACTGAGGACGCAGTGAATTAGTTTTGTTTTTGATGGTAACGTGTCACTGAATACACAAAAACCGGAAGAGAGGGGGTGAGAAGGGGGTGAGAAGTAGCTCATTATCATTTAAAGAGACATGCATGGTTGCTGTGAATAGAGCTCTTTTTACAAGGTTAAAAGTGTGTTGTTTTACACAACCATTGAGGGATCAAGATGTTGTACCTGAAAGAATCATACCAACTGTGGGAATATGGGACATCAATGTGGTCCCTTTTTAAGATTTGAGAAATGCATATAACTTAACTGCTGTTTTTCAACCCCGTTTATTTTAGTTGTTTAAAGTCACATTGGTGCCGGGACGAGCTGTTCAAAACCTCGAAATGGAACCAGGTGTTTGGGTTTTTTTTTTTGAAAAGACCGCTGTAGTCCATCCCAGCAGGACATATGTTTTCATATTTTGAAAATATAAAGCAATATTTTCGACGCGTAATGATTTTGGACAACTCCCAGCATTCAGGTGCTCGATGGATGGTTTCGTTTATGTGGCATGCAAAGATATCTTTATTTCTGCTTCATTCTAATTCTCAAAACTTCGGTCTCTAAGAAAAATAAACATTAGCCGGCTGGAAACCAGCTGGCAAAATTGCACAATATAAAAGCACCCACAGAGGTTGTGTAAGGAACATCCCTGCGCCTCTTGCTTCACAGTCCACAAACGAGTCATTCTTTAGATAATTTGCCCGCAAGCAGTGGAATTTTCACCAAGGTCTTCACTGATAGGTGGTCGACAAGGGTTCATTGCATTTTTATAGGGCTTTGACGGCAAAAGTTGCCGCTTTGCTAAGCATGATCTTTCTGTTTTGATGAGAGGATGCGTCCTCGGGGTCTTAGGGCCTCGCCTCCTTACCCTTTTATGCACCCTTTAATGATGTAAATATCTTATTGCAATATATATCTTCATCCAGGATTAAATCTCCGACTCAATTGATTTGATTTTGATGCCAATATTTACACTGAAGCTCGCAGGCGGCTGTTGGTAAGAGGAAGTGACATTCCTCCGACCAGGCGCCAGAGTGCACAATCACAATACACACTGGCCCCAGCTAACCCAATCAAAGCACATTTCGTCATTTCGAAGGCGGCCTTCATTTGTCTCCAGGAATTATTTGAGCCATTCATACCAGACTAAGGAGAGAGTTGCTGGTAAATATTTAAAAATATGAAAAAATAATGTGTTTTTCGAACAAACCTAGTATGAGAGGCCTGTCCTAGTCAGTACACCTAAAGAACAAAATCAAGAACGTGTTAAAAAGCATATATATGACCCTCTTTAAAAGGGAAGAATAGATGAACAAACCACATGACACATGACTCAAAGGGAACAAACAAAGATGGCAAACAACCGTGCACCATAATAGAAGTTAAACCAAAGAGGGTTGTAATGTGCATGATTTATTCATGCTGTGGTGCCATGCTGGGAAACACAGTCCAGCATCATCTTTGAGTCGGTAAATTAATTAATTCTTCTCACTGTAACTTTTTTGATTAAAAATAAAATAATAAATCTCAAAATCTAATGAGAGACTGAAAAAAAAACTATCTGATCCAAACCATGTCTTATATACTCCAAATATACTTCATCACAGATAATAATGATTTAGGTTGCAATGAATTTCATGGACATGCATACATATGTCATTTGTCCATGTGTGTCCATCATAAAAATAGAAAGAGAAACGTAGCTTTGGCGGAGTAGAGTGAATCTGAAAGTTGTTGTCACAACAAACAGGAAAAACGACCATGGATTATAAAAATGGAGGCTATCCAGGGGAATACCCGGTTGTAAAATATGTCCTGCATCCATGGAACACCCAATGCTCGAACCCCAATTCACACGCACAGAGAAGCAGTGCCGAAGAACAACAAAACTGACACATTGTCATTTTGCTACTGCCAAAGAGCCAAAGTTAGGTGTAGCTAAAGACAGTTAATCAGTTTTCCATTGGTCGTTTTAAAACGTCTAGTGCTGTGAATTAGAATTATTTCATTATATTCCCATAAGAACAAGTTACATTATATAGTGCTGCTACTGTTTCCTAAAAAATGTGAAAGAGAAGCTCTCTTTTAATTTTTTGGTCACACCTGTAATGTTATAGTATGTCTTAACAGTATGAAAATTACAATCCAGACACCAATCAATAACACAAAAATATCCCCACTGAGGTTATACTCCCACTGAGGGAACTAGAAGAAATCATAAAGGTTCAGAAAGTGTGAGGTGTCTTCACTTATGCAGCTCAGTTTCATTGATTTAGTTGGTTTCGTTTATAACATTTCTGTGTTTTATGAAAAACAGTGTGAGGAAGAAAAATGTATTCCCCATCTGCCTCTTCAAATTGAGTCTTTTGTGCTTTACACGTTTTTGCCTCTTTGATAAACCACAACACAGAATTCAGATTTCTTTGCTGCTCTTTCTTTTCTCTCTCTCTCATTGAGCTGGCACAGGCACCACAATTCATTATTCGATTCGACTTAATCATTTATATGGAGGTGATGCATTCAAAATGCCTCTCTAAGTCGTGACAAGTGAAAACCAGTCGAAAATGGGAGGCCCCGCCCAGACCCGAAGGCTGCAGAAACCCAAGTCAAACACATGGCTGGATGTAATGGTTTAACCCATTTTGAATGAATGATGTGGGTTTTATTTGCAGTCTGTATTTAGGAAATGATGCCTCAGTTTTTCTCGGAGGTTGCTTGTAAAAATATGTCCTGCACCATGTGAACACAATGCCATCGAAACCACATTCAACACGCACAGAAAGAGTGCCGAAGAACCAACCACAACTGGACACATTGTAATTTTGCTACTGGCTATTGAAAGAAGCCAAAGTTAGCGCGGTAGCTTACAGAAGTAATCAGTTTCATGGTCTTAAAAGTCTCAGTGCTGTGCATTAGAGTATATTTCATGTTATTCCCACGAGCACACAAGTTACCTTATATAGAGTGTGCTACTGTAAAACAATGTGAAAGAGAAGCTCTCTTTTATTTTTGGTACAATACTACCTGTGAATTTTATGTAATGTTTAACCCCCAGTATGACATTACAATCCAGACAACTCACTCAACTAGCACCACAAAAAAATCACCACATGAAGAGTTATTACTACCCCATGAGGCAAACTGAGAAGACATCCAAAGAACGGTTCAGAAAAAGGTGTGCACCGGTGTCTTCACTTCTATGCCAGGCTCCGTTTCAATCTGATTTAGTTTGGTTTTTCGTTTACCTTAACATATTGTCCTCGTTGTTCTTAAGACGACTACTGTGCGGAGGAGAAAATGTATCCCCATCTGCTTCACGTCAAATTGAGGTTCTTTTGTGCATATTACACAGTTGTTTTCATCTCTCGGTCAACTTCACCAACCACAGGACTTCAGAGTTACTTTGCTTGCCTCTTTTCTTTTTCTCTCTCTTCTTCATTGCAGATGGCAAAGGCACCACCAATCTCCTTATTCAGATTTGTCGCCTTCATCATTTATAATGGGAGGGTGTTGCCCATTTCAAAATCCATCTCTAAGTCGTGAAATGTGAAAACCAGTCTAAAGATTGTGAGGCCCAGCCAGACCCGAACGGCTTGCAGTAGAAACACCAAGGTCAACACCAGGCTTGTTTTAACCTGGTTTTTCCACCCTATTTTGAAAGGAATGAGGGGTGTGGTTATTTATTGACAGTCTGTCTTTTAGGACATATAGATGGCTCTAGATTTTCTCCGCAGGAGAGTTTGCTTGCCTCTATGCTATGCGTAGGAACCCTCTGGTGGAGGGTTGGACTTGCTGGTGGAGTCCTCCGAGTCAGCCGATGAAGGGAAATAAAGAAACCATTGTGAGGCTACTACGCATTAAATTTACTTGTCAGAAGGCAGGGGAAATGATTTCAGAAGCTAAATCAAAGGCAATCGTCTGCCGTTCGCCAAGACGCTACAAGCCATTTGCTAATCGATACACAAAATCGGGTGGAGTTTAAATATACTGTATTAATTATTTGCATATACATTACCATGTACAGTATACATATATGTACCCTATATTGCTTCTAACTGTAATGTACAATTAATACTCCTCTATTACAGCTGTGCTCAACAGGCTGATTCATACTCTTGGTAAGCTTATGATCAAAGGAGGTCTGTGTGAAAATTAATCTTGTAGCATCAAGCCTCTTTAGCAATAATTTGCTTTTTAAATAATGTACTTAAAATGTAATCGTTCATTGGAGAATAAGAATTTAAAATGTGCGAGAGAAATATCATATGAACTCTGTTTTCTCTAATAACACCTTGGGCACACAGTAATACACACCCTTTTTATCTCAAATACTTTGTTGCATACACTCTTTGTGCACAAGAGAACAGCTCTGAGTCCTTCACCAAAAATACATGATGGAAGTTTAGAGAACATCTGCCCTGAGATAAGAGACACTCTCCCTCATACAAAATCCCGCTCAGATTTTCCAGTTCTGCAGTCGTTGATGATTGTCTCCCTCTTCAGTTCATCATCACTCCATTTTACTAAAAACTTATTCACTACTACAAGAATCAAACTAGTAATCAACCCATTAACAAATTATATTGAAAATTATATTTCCTATAAATAAGGCAACCCTTTGTGAGCAATGCGTGCTAGTGCCTTACTACATGATATCATCTGTCAACTGGGGCCAGCTGCCTACCTCGACATACAGCTGCCTATTGTAGATCAGCAGGCAGTGAGGCTGATCTCACCCTAGTGTTTTTGAACAAAACAACTCTAGGACTTACCTGCTATTTGTCCCGTTCAACCGTAAGCTTTAGGGGAAGCACAGGGTGTGACACTGGGGAGGCAATTGCTGTCTCTAGACATGTGTGATGCCAAAAAGTAGCCAATCAGTGGTCAGGACTCACAGTATAGCAATTCTGCATGGGCACTAAAAAGAGAAACAACTCTGACTTACTGTTCCTGGCCCATCCTGTCTGTGTGTGTGTGTGTGTGCTGTGTGTGGTGTGTGTGTGGGTGTGTGTGTGTGCGTGTTGCTGGCACACCCAGCATGTTGGCCGAGTGTGCCATTAGGAGACCAGATTGCCACATTACAAAAGGCAACGGACTAACCAAAGGTCAGAGGACAAGGAGCCAACAAACTTGTGCGTGCATGCCATAAACCAAGAGATTCACACATGTAAAACTACCACGAAAATGACAAAAAACAAAAAAAAATCCCATATAAAGATTTTAAGAAAACGGTAAAAGAGGCGAGTTTTGAAATGTGGACACTATGTAAGAGTCGTGTAAGAGAGAGAGAGAGCGAGAGCGAGAGACAGCGGAGGAATAACAGTGCACCCAAGTAGCTGCTGCAGTGACGCAGACGCCTCCGAAAATAGACTGGAAAAAATGACATTTTGCAAAAGCGGCTTCCCGCTAAACATATGAGAGCAATTTTCTCAATGAGTTTAACCTGGAACCTGGCATTTAGTTTGGTGTAACTGATTGTGACTTAACAAAGAGGCTGGCTGCATATGAAAAGCACTTCTCACTCAAAGGAAGAGGAGATTTTGCCCCTCACTTGTGAAAAAATGGGATTTTCATGATGAACAACAATAGTTTTTTTTTTCTTTTTTGGCAGGACTTAGCAAAGTGTCAACCATTCTGCCCATAATATATTTAGTTTTAAGTCTCAGGAAATTTCATATCAGCATCACATTGGTCATGCTGTCTTGTAGGTTTACTGATTTCTTTTGTCAATATAATTCTTCTATAGTTGAATCTCTGTAGCAATATTTTCATCCATTCCTCCAGCCGAAGTGTGGCGATTGGACAGGGGGGGTGGGGGGGGGGGGGGAAACAGCAGGTAGGCATGTATTCTGAGATACACAGCTAATAGCCCACACAGTGCTACCTGAACTTCATGCCGCCATCCCATGAATCAGCAAAATAACACTACATTCGTCTAGATGCATCGGAAACAGGAACAAAACCTGATTCTTTCTAGAAATTATTGTTAATGTATTATCCCTTAGGCATTTTTAGCAAACACATGACTGTAGAACTCAGGTCTGAGAAAGATTAGAGCAGTGTAGTTTGTAAAAGATTTAACATACACTACCTTGACCAATCCTCCACCTGCTTTTGTGGTGTTCTTATTGTTTGGAGAATTTGTCCCACTTGCTCATAACACACAAAGCTAATTCAGCAAACTAAGAAACCAACCTTAGCGACTAATTTAAGATATTTTGATTTTTGTTTACATAGGGTAACACCCTATAGAAATGAAGAGGCTGAGACCGAACGGTATTTGGCATGTATGATAGATGGTTAGAAAGAACCAAAAAAGAAAAAACGGTTTATGGGCGAAAAAGCTCCGCCCATAACATCCACCATAAAACAAATGGCAAATCCATTTGTGTGACAAAATGAGATTATTCAGAACTGATAGCGACAGTTTTAAACAAGCCGGGACGAGGAAACCCTTATTTCAAGACCGCTGGAACAGCTAATCAACCACCTGAGGAGAGAAAACCACAAAGAGGACCCAGAGAGGAGGAGAATGGCAACAAAAAGTGGGACCACGAGGGTTTTGCGTTTATCTTTTAAAAGAGAATAACTCAAGTCATGGAAAGAATTGTGCATTATAACAGTAGGGAGTTGTAATGTCTGTCCACAATGCAATGTGCCCTTACAAACATTGACTCTTTCCATTCCAAGTTTGACGAGATTACAGAATGATTTAGTATATTTTGATTACAAATTAATAACAGCAATTTTGTTATTGTTTTTTTTATTTTGTACCTATTTTAATGATGACTGAAACCTTGATATAACAGGCCTTCTGTGTTTATGCCATATATGATAAAATTGCTTGTATCCTATACTTGTACAGTAACTCCGCTTGGATAAAAGTGTCTGCCAAATTAATAACTCTAAATGAAAGGTAAAATGAATTTCCATATATCCACCTTATTTTCAAAATTTGGAAGTAAGCTATTTTCCGAGAATGTGTGGGGACTTGGCAATTCATTAGCAGATATAGATAAATAACTAGAATTATGACAAAGAAGTGCAGTAACTGGTAACTATTGGCTGCGCTAATGATAAGTAAATTTTAAAAAAGTAATATGAAAACACAAGATACCAACTTGGCACAATATCACTAGCAGGGATCACAGTTAAGGTTTTGTACCGCTAAAATAACTGGAAAAGCAACGGATAAAAATACCCATGCCCACTCTAGATTTCGAAAAAATGAAACAAATAAAAAAAAAATATACTCTCTCTATTTTTTGTAATAGACTATATGCATATGCTCCATTATATGCACATTTTCTGTAGGCATGGACACCAGCTGATCCTATAATGAGCCTACTATTGTATCCACAATGCATTGCACTCACCACGACCTATTCATTTCCATGTGACATTTTGAACCGAACGTTAATATAATCAGCCACAACGATTTTTATCATGTCGTTATCGATCATTATGAAGCACACCAAGAGCGAGGGCTAATTTCATAATTAGTCGACATGAAACTCTATACAATGATATATGAGGTCATATTGCAACAATGCACATACTGAACAAGTTGTTAGAATGTTGCCATATGCGGTTCTGTTTCACAAACTATTAAACAAAGTATCTCAGTGTTTACTGCATCAGTACTCAGCCGTACGATTTAGTATAATTGCGGACAAGGAGATGAAAAGTTTGGCTTTTGATTTGGAGAGAATATTGTGTAAATGTCAATATGGTCAGTACCAAACCAAGCAAATTCTAAACAAGACATTCATTACAAACAGAGCAAACTCACCGGAGATTATGCTTCTCACCGTGTCCCTCAATGCCTGTTCTTTGTCTAATTTCGCTACCACTTAACAGATCAAGTGGGGTAAGATAAAAGAAGAGAATGACTAGGAGTAGAAAATACCAAAACGTTTGTAATAGTACCAAAGAAAGAACATAAAAGATTGTAAATGATGACCTTTCTATCGATTGCCAGCCTATTCTCAGTGTGGTTGAGACTACTGCGAATCTCGTCAGGGGCTGTGATTATGCTCTTAGTGAGGCGGGAGCTGTGTGTGCTTGTCAGCCATGTCCAGTCACCATGTAAGCTCTTGAGAAAGGTATTTTGTTGCTCAGCATAGGCTTTCAATTTTTCCCTCTCACACCTCACACGTAGTTTTCAGGGGCACATCGCTGACACACTCCACCTCACATGCACAAGGTAAGTGATTTTCGTTTCTTTTTGATCAACAAACCCAACTGTGATCAGATAAAATTTAAAAAGATGTGTGTGGTCTTTTATTGTGAAAAAGAACATTAGAGAGAGAAAGAGTGAAGCACGCCAGCAAGGGACGAAGAGAAGAACATGGGGGTCAGTGCTGGGATTGTGACCCCGCCCGCCAACCATGCGCTCCTCCGAGTGGCCACGGCCTTGGCCCACTCTCAGCCGCCCACACCCCCGTCCTGGTCTGTCCCTCTGATAGGCGGCCACACCGTGTGTGTCGGAAGAGACGCACGCCACCCTCCGCACAAGTTCCGCAGATTCCCCCACCCCCCTCACCCCCCCGCCGCATGGCGGGTAACGTTGGACAATTGCAGCCAGCCCAACTCTCTCGCACCAGGAGGATGCGAGAGGAGGGAAGTAGCAGAGACCACAGCATGGATGGTAGGGAGAGGGAACGACGCATTAGCCAGGACGGGAGAGCCCTGAAAGAGAGGCAGAGACCCACTCTCTGTCTCTTGCATGCTATGGTTTCTTGAGACAATGCGAGAGTAGTACTCTCCAAGTGGCAGAGCCAGCGGAATCGCGTGGGGCAAGAGAGCGCACCCACTCGGAGGAGGCGTCTAGACGTATCGGTGTGAAAGGAGACGCCAGGGAGCGATATGTGGGGGCGAGATGAAAAGGAGCTGCGGGGGCCCACCCGACACTACGCGGCCTGTCCGAAGAGCAGCCGACAACGCGCCTGAATGAGGTCGACAAGCCGTAACCCTGAGAGCGCAGAACACATAGGATGCAATGTAGCCGTGTGTGTGTTCTAGAGTTCTCTATTCACACAGAGATCATACACACAAAGCTGGCATACTGGTCATCTGTCCATGGACCTCAGCACTCATGTGATACGTTGTGTCTGTTCCTGTAAAGAGGATTTATGTCGACAGCAGAAGTAAGAAGGCACTACGTGTTTCAGGAGCATTGTAATTCAGCGTGTGGCGTGATTCTGCGTTATGGTTGGAAGCTATTTTATTAATAGGATAGTTTCAAATAACACAAAAACAACAAAATAAAGAATACATGATATAAATGTACGTTTAACTTCTACCTTGATTGGCATTCCCTCATGTCGTATCACTTCTCTTTTCCTACATATGACAACGAAATCAAAAGAGATACTTTGAAGAATACAATGGGGGACCTAGAGATGCTTCAAACTTTAAAAAACAAGACATTAAAACCAAAATACTATATATAAACAGGTGGTTGTTGTGGATGTACTCACATAAAATAAGCTGTTATAATCGCACATAATTTTCATCTACAGGAGCCGTTAACCAGCAAGCTTAACTCTTGAAAAACCAATTGATTAATGAACGAATCATTCACATCGTTTTTACCAACATGTCTTAATTCTTTTGAAATATGACTCAAAAAAGAATAATTGTCTATGGAAATCAGGGGGACCCTTTTTGCTTACTGTATCTCGTGAACTTGAATATGCTGATGTTAAAAAAACGATTTCCATTTACAGTAATTTCTCAAGGATTGATTTTAATAGTCTGCTGAAAAATTTGAGGCTTTTGACCATCACAGGAATAAATATTACCCTTTGTTAAAACAATATTAAAATAGGAGCATGTCGCACGAAAACAGTTATTTTAAACAGATAAATGTTTTCAAAAATATTAATATTTTAAGTGACAATGGGTATTTTTCTAAAAAATAAATCCCTTGGTGATCATAAGAGACTTTAAAAAAAAACAACAATTACTGGCCCACTTTAACTTTCCAAAAACTAGTAAGGTGAATTGCCACGGTATTGCATTACTTCAGACGTAAGTGACCATAAGTTTATGACAATTTTTCTGTTTACTTTTTGTCCTTCTATGTTACCAGGTCCATATTCCATTGTAATTGACCAGGGGAAAAGCAGCAAACAAGTATAGTCCTTCAAAATCTTTTCTTTTTGCATAGGAACATGAAAAATGAGTAAAGACAGGGTTTGGAAAACATAGGCCGTGAGTAACCGAAATTAACGGACACTTTTCATTTTGGGTGGAACTATCCCTTTAACTCATCTCTTCTTCTGATGTGGTCAAGTAAAAACAAATACAGTAACAGTAACAGAGCCTGCGGGATTTTCAAAACTGGGTTCCACTTCTGTGGGTGTGACTTCTCAGTGTCAATCAAAATGACCTTCAATTTATGACACAATAAACCGCATATAAAACTCTTTGACGGTTAATTTGGAGTTGTGGGTAGTTCGTGAATAAAAAGGGAATCATTTCAAGACAACGTCCTTGTTTTCCCATCAATGCGTGTTTTTCCAGACAGAATGTAACACTCCTGGAGAGCCTGGGATATTACCAGACACGGCCCTTCTAGAGCTCTCGGTCAAAATGGGCTTTTGAGACATAAACATACTTTTATAAGAACTTAAGAGTAGCTTGCCTTTAAAAACATGCAAACTGCAAGAGGAAGAAAAAAGGATTTTTTGTTTTCATGTAACATTAACACAGTTGAGAAACCTATACAATACTTTTTTTGTTTTGTTTGTCGTTGTCTGGAGAAAGAAATCCAGCAATTGCGCATGGGACCACATCCAGCCCACTGTTCACGGATGCATAACTTGTTATATTGTAGACGTTTCCCACATTTTTGTTTCAGCAAGGGTTCATTCAGCACCTTAGAGTGGAATTTGTTGTCCTTATTATTTAGGGGACTGGGGAAGGCCTAGGAAATCTGTTAGCCAAAAAAAACATAAAAAAGAAAAAAAAAAAAAAAAAAAAATAAAAAAACAATAACTAAAAAAAAAAAAAAAAAAGAGAAAAAGAAAAGAAAGAAATAATAAAAAAAAATTAATAAAAACTCAGCACCAGCTAAAAGGCAAAGTATACAAAGCAGCAGAGTTTCTCACTTCTCTTCCCAGAAAAATAATTTCACACGTCAAGACCAAAATAACAAAAAAAAAACCAAAAAAAAAAAAAAAAAAACAGTTTGACCACCTTGTCTCCTCTGATACCAAAACAGGACGCTTTTTCTGAGGGCTACTATTTTTTTATTGTTTTTTTTTTACAGTCATATGGGTTATTACATAAAATGATTTTTTATTGGATGATGAGGACATTTTAAGTTATAAAAACTGCAGGATGTTAATTAAGCATACAAAAATCACCTCTTCTTAAGTATCAAAAGATTCAAGGGGGAAATGTGTTTTGTTTTCTCATGTCAATGACCCCTTTGAATAAAGTTCATGTTGCTGTGCTCTTTTTCAATACAAAAGAATTATAAGTGACTAGGGGCTGTGTCAACACTCTAAAAAGGATGAAAACGACACCCCTTGATCGACAAACTACCCATTTTCAGGGGTTTTCTGAAACCATAGGATCGCTTTTTATGGTCCTAATTAGTTCAAGAGTTTGTGCATACGAGAAACTTCCATGGGGGTGTTCAACCCACATATCTTAAAATCACCTCTCTGTCGTCGCCAAAACCCGTAAGACCTCCGTTTCATACCTCAGAACCGCAGTTTACATATATTTTCGATTTTAGGTCCTGAGAGCGTTCTGTTCCCCTGAGAATGCCATGTACGGTTACTGTCCTCCCGCAATGTGGGACATCGAGGCGTCAGTTAGAATTTGTTGAAGCATCCAAAATACATTGTTGGTCAAAAAATAACAAAAAAAAGGACGACTGTTGGATGACAGGAAGTTTTGTCTTTTTGATAACATACTAAAATGCTGAATAGTAAAGTCGGTATTTAGTTTGGACCAAAAGGTATATTCGATGCGTCAACCAAAATTCTTAACGGAACCTCTGACTGAGAGGTGCCCCTACAGCGCAAGGGAATAATAGACAAATGGAATACATTGATGGAGGTTTTTAATTACCTTTTCTGGAAATAATGTTGAACAGTATCAGTAATTTGTGTAACGTAGTTTTTATAGTTAGTACCGTAGATCCAATTTACCCCCTTTTCTATCCAATACCCCGCCCCACACCCTTTTTGAACTTGTGCCATGTCTGGCCGAGCGACTCAGAGCCGCAAATACCAGGACAGGCCAAGCACATTCCCAGGACAACTTCCCCAGTTATCTTTCTGATGAACAGTTGCACATCTACCACTGATGCAACAAAATGTGCACATTCTTACTATTTATTTGTTACCCTCCATCCAGAGAAGTACAACTCTGCATCTGACTCTATCTCTAAATCCAATTGTCAATCTATTCGGCACAACTGTTCATACAAACTTATTTATTTGCATTGTTTGTTGTGATTTTTTTTTTTGTTGTTGATGATTTTTTGCTGGTTGTTTTGTATCTGTGTACTGGAAAGCTTATGTCTCTAAAACAAATTACTTGTATGCGTAAGCATACTGGCAACTAAAGCACTTCTGTGTTTCTGATTCTGGATTCATTTTCAATTGGGGGTCAGAAAGATCTCGGAAAAGCAGTTGGACTAAATCTAAAATATCTTAAAAACTGTGTTCCGAAGATGAACGGAGGTCTTAATGGCTTGGAACGACATGAGGGTGAGCTCACACGACATAATTTTACTATTTGGGTGAACTAACCCAGTTCACTGTGATTATTAGAGAATAATGACGCTATGACTCTACTCCTGACATGACAGTCAATATATAACAGAGACCTACATACAGTAGAGCACAACTGAGAAGGTTGAAGAGAAAAATGAGAGAAAAGAACTATAATAAATGGTTGTCTATAGGGGTTTTACTCGTGTGTAATATTCTGTAAGCGCTTAGTGACTGATTTCACCCCACTGAGAGGAACATACACACCAGAAGTGTCAGCTGCTCATGCTCTGACAACAGCTCAGACCTGTGTTACAGCCTGACAGAGAAAATATAGATTACCAATAAATAAAATCAGTCTTGGACAGCCTCTCGCTCCCATCTCTCTCTCTCTCTCCCATCACCCTTTTTGAACTATTGTTGCACATGTCTGGTAAGCGACTCAGGTGTATACAGTGAGTCCCAGGCCAAGTTTTATTCCCAGGAATAAAAAAATCTACTATTATTTCCCCCAGGCATTATCTCACAATCCTGATAGTAACAGTTTTAGTTATGTTACTATTGAAAGTGTTAAATCAGTCCAAACAAAACTAGAGAGTATGAAAGTCTGCATCTTGACATCATTCTAAGATAATCATAATACTTCTGCAATCTATCTATCGGCACCAATGTTCATACAAACTTATTTATTTGCTAAAAGTTTGTTGTGATATATTTTTTTTGTCTTCTGATGATTTTTTGCTGGTTGTTTTGTATCTGTGCTACTGGAAATTCTTATGTCTCTAAAACAAATTACATATATGCGAAGAGTACTGGCAACTAAAGCATTTCCCCTTAAGGAGGTGGATGTAACCCTGCACCTTTACATATGTTCATGATTGGAAGGTCAGAAAGATGTCGGAAAATGTCTACAGTTGGAGGGTGACTAATCTTATCTTAAAAACTGGTTGCTACCTTCATAGATGCACGGAGGTCTTACAGGGTTTGTGACTCATTCACAAATAGAAGTCTGATCATAAGTGACATAATTTTAATATGCACACTACAGCCGTTTGAACTAAATAGTTCACTGTGATTGGTATTGTTGAAGAATAATGACGTTTTAAGTGACTCGACTCCATGACCATGACAGTCAATATAACAGGAGGAACCCTACAGTACAGTAGAGCAACTGAGAAGGGTGAAGAGAAAAAATGAGAGAGAAAGCAATCCATAATAAATGGTTTGTTCTCTAGGGGTTTTCCCCTGTGTTAATATTTTCGGGCTTCCGTACATGCTCTCCCTGATGCATGATGGCCTCACCCCCCCCGAGCATCTAGCGAGGGGCACCATGGGATACCATGTCTTGCTGTCAGCGGCAACTCTGCTCCTCGACCAACAGCTCCGACTGTTACCGCCCCAGGTTACTGGTTTTTACGAAGAAAACTCCTAGATTAATACAAACAATAAAATCAGTCCTTACTTCAGCCTCTCGTTCCCATCTCTCTCTCTCTCTCTCTCTCTCTCTCCTCTCTCTTCTCCCACAGCACGCTTATGCATACAACCTGTCTCTCTCTCTAATCCCTGGGCTTGGTGTAATAATTATGTTGTGCAATTTGGTGGTAAGAAATCCTGATGGTGCAATTAAATCAGGGGAGAATGTCTCAAATAAAGGGCTGGTTCTGTTGTTTCATTTTGTCAGAAGAACGCCTAACTATACAATTGAACTCACACATGCATTCACAATAAACTTTGGTTAATCCTTATTGCCAGTGACCCTAAATATTTGATAAACGTGGTAAATCAGCGTAAACAAAACCTAAAATTATAATGTAAAGTCTTACTCTGACATCTTGGCTAAGATGTAAAATCAGTAAAGTAGTTAATAATTGATTCTGCATATATCTATCAGCCCAAGGGCCTTTCTAACTAATTGGGCTTAAAAGGGCCATTTTATCTTTTTTTATCTTCTAAATTTTTATTTAAAATCAACTTGTGTTGTGCTATTAATATTCTGACATTTATAAAACTTTACATATATGGGATGAGGTAAAAAAAAAAAAAAAAAACCTTCCCTTAAGGGAGGGGATGGAACCCTGCACCTTACATATTGTTGGATGAGAGAGGACTGCAGCCCTGTGTGCACAGGCTGTTAACATGGAAGGGTGATTCAATGTCTCAATACCATGTTGTGCCTTCTAAGTGCAGTGCTCACACATGCACCAGACTCATTCACAAACAGAAGTTAAGCTTTATGAGATAAGGAAAAAACATGAACACAAATCCTTGAATAACAGCACACATGCCACACATGTATTCATTGAGATAGCTAACTGCCAAAACACCACACCAAGACACACAAAACACTCAGATTTATAACTGTATCGATATGAATGTCCTACAAATCTTCTGGCTTCTCCGCAGATGAAGCATAGTCCAGGAATGTCATTGTGAGGGTCACATGGAAAACCTTCCTCACTGATGGTTAAGTAATTTCCTGCTGCCGGACAGGCTGTCCTGATGCTGATGGCTGAACCAACTCGACTTTCAAAGCAGCTGGAGCATGCATGACACTCATGTCTGCTGCAAACTGCATCGCACTTCGCTATTTGCTTGTGATTTCACTCCACTCACCACTGCATATGACCCAGGCGTTTATGGCTTTACCAGGGCGCGTCCTACATTTTAACACAAATGCCTGCAGTTCCAGACCGTTTCAGCTACTGCTAAATGAAAAAACAATAGATGGGAAGCATAAGTCCAGTTCTCCACAGCACGTTTAATGCATGGCTAACCTGTTATGTTTATTGCCTGGGTTTGGTTGTTTATGTGTAATGAATGCAATGCGAAAAATCATGAATGAGATTAAATTAAATCAGAAAAGAATGTAATCAGATAAAAGCTGCTTGGTTCTCAACTGGTTTTGGTTCAGGACCCAGATTTTACATTGAACTCAACACTGCATTCACCACAAACCATGTTTATCCTTGTTGCCAGTGAACCTTTATTTAATTTAGTCTGGGTCAAGTTTATATAAACATGTATATATATATATATATATATATATATATGTATATGGTGGTATATATATATATATATATATATATATATGTATATATATATATATATATACTACTGGCCACTTTATTAGGTACACTCTTGCTAGTACTGGGTTGGACCCCTTTGCCTTCAGAACTGCTCTTAATTCTTTTTGTGGAATAGATTCAACAAGGTGCGTTGAAACATTCCTCAGAGATTTTGGGGCCATATTGACATGATAGCATCACGCAGGTTACTGCAGATTTGCCAAAGCCGCACCATCCATGATGTGAATCTCTTCCCTGCTCCACCACATCCCAAAGCTGCTCTCTATTGGATTGAGAATCTGGTGACTGTGGAGGCCATTTCTGAGTAAAGTGAACTCATTGTCGTGGTTCAAGAAAAACCAGTCTGAGATGATTTGAGCTTTGTGATATGGTGCATTGTCCTGCTGGAAGTAGCCATCAGAGGATGGGTGCACGTAGTCATAAAGGTGAAATGGACCATGGTCAGCAACACATACTCAGTAGGCTGTGGCATTTAAACAATGCTCAATTGGTACAAAGGGGCCCAAATTGTGTCAAGAAAATATCCCCCACACCATTACAAACACCACTAGCCTGAACGTTTTTTTTTTTTTTTTTTTTTAGACAAGGCAGGATGGATCCATGCTTTCCATGTTCGTTTACTTCGCAAACAATTCTGACCCTCCCAGTTTGAATCGTCACAGCAGAAATCAAGGACTTCATCAGACCAGGCAACGTTCTTTCCAGTCCTTCTAAATCATCCAATTTTTGGTGAGCCCTGTGCAAATTGTTAGACTCCCGTTTCCTGTTCTTAGCTGAAAAAAAAAAAAAAACAGGAGCAGCACCCGGTGTGGCTCTTATGCTGCTGTAGCCCCATGCCCATAATCCACTTTTCAGGGTTCGCAATGGTTGTGTGGTGGGGGGCGTTCAGAGATGGTAATTAGTGCATACCTTGGTTGTAACGACGTGGGTATTTGAGTTGCTGTTGCCTTTTCTGATCATCTCGAACCCAGTAATGGGCGCCCATTCTCCTCTGACCTCCTGACATCAACAAGGCATTTTCCCCCCGTCCACACAACTGCACCTCACTGGATATTTTCTCTTTTTGCCGGACCATCGCTCTGGTAAAACCTCGAGAATGGTTGTGGCTTGAAAAATCCCAGTAGATCAGCAGGTTTTTGAAATACTCAGACTAGCCCTTCTGGCAGCAACAACCATTCCATGTTCAAAGTCACTTAAATCCCCTTTTCTTTTTCTTCCCCATCTGATGCTTCGGTTTTGAAACTTGCAGCAAGTAGGTCTTCACCACATTGATATGCCTAAACGCATTAAGTGTGCTGCCATTGGTATGGCTGATTAGCAATTTTGTGTTACCAAGCAATTGAATAGGTTTTTTTCCCCCCCTAACCTAATAAAGTGGCCGGTGAGTGTATATACTGTATATACTTTGCATTGTTATTATCATATACTTTGTATGTGTTTTGTTTTGACATGGTTTCTGGAAAGATGAGGGCATGGCAAAGGTGTCGTGCTGGTTGTCAAGTATAAATTTGACCTGTGAGAAATTTCAATTGGAAATGGCATTTTCCGTTGAACTGACCTGTTTTTATCATTCTATACCAGTGTTGTCTTTGTAAAATAAAAACTCTTAAAATTGCTTTTCATTATTGAAATCAAAGTTTAAATAAAGTGATTCTATTAAAATTAGAAATGTTGCCTTGGTACAGTACTATGTAAAGTTTATAGGTAAACTAATTGAATGCTAAAATTAAACTGAAATAAAAAATAATCGCTAAAATAGAATATTATAACACAAACTAACATAAAATCGCAAAAGCCACATCCAAAATGACTGTTTTTTTTCAAATAATGTTAAAACTAAAAAAAAAAAAAGCTAATTTTGATTTTTTTAATTAATAAAAATAAAGAATATACTTAATGCTTTACAATTTTAAAATATTAACTCAAATTCTAACCATTGCAAGGATTGCATTTTCTTGATAGAATTGACGCAACATTTTTTTCCGCTGTCTGTTTAACGTCCCTGCCCTAAAACATTTTTTGGTTGCAACACCACCAAGTTGAGAATGACTTGACACCAGACCTGTAGTTGAGCTCTCGTATTGGGTTGAAGCCATGTTGTGCTGTGAGGAAGTAAATTAGTTTGTTGCATTAGATAGGAATAAAATAGCCTTGGAAGCTACACTTTAATTTTCACCAAAAACCATTAATACTGAATTAAATTATATTATATTAAATTAAAGCTTGTGTATGTTTAAATGCACTGTAAGTCATTGTTTTGGTGTGGGGGTGGTGGGGGGTGGCTATCAAAATGTAAAAAACTATTATTTTCAGAGAAACATGCCAGAAAAAAACGACCCATGGCAATCAATAAGCTGCTGTATAATCTAACCTTTCTAGAGTCACACTAAAAAATTATTTTGACCACCTTTCACAGACACAAACTGAGATCTACTTTATTATAGTGTGCTTGGCAACATCCAATCCACTGGCAATCTCTTAAAGCGGACAAGGAGGTCATAAGGGTGGAAATCCTGTTTGGCACGTGGGTAATTGGGGCCAAAATCACGATGAGTCACACAAACACCATTACTTGTGACTTGGTAATGGTCCGTTGGGTTATGACTGTAACTGAAATTCAACAACAGCCATATGTGCACCAAAGGAAGTTTGTTTATGCCTTAGCAGGGTGTTTCAGAGGACACAAAGCTGAAAACGAACATGAACATGACTGAAAACTCGGGATTTTTGTAGTGGGCAAAAGATGAAAGATTGAAAGTCTTCAGTGAGCCTGGGGCGTTACAGGCCACTAGATGGAGGAGGCTGATAGTGAGAGGCGAAGGCTGAAGAAATGAAAACGTCAAAATTCTTGACAGAAAAGTTTTTTTTTTTCAGTGAGGCAAAAGTGTTTTAGTGTGTGTGGCGTTAGAGAGAAAAAGTCTAAATGTAAAGGAGTCAGAGGCAAAATGATAAAAGACTAGCTGAGAGAAAAAGTGAATTGAGAGAAATTCTCCCAAGTGTAGAAAACCACAACCCCTCATGTCATATGCGACAACCCATGAGGCAACCATAATGGAACTCAACGCACAGACACACACGCAACACACACACACATTACACAGAGAGAGAGAGAGAGAGAGAGAGATGAGAGCAGATGAGAGAGACAGTGTGTTTCTTTCCTCTCACTTAAAATCTCCCCAAAAGATATTTTCTAGCAGAAAGTTTTTTACTCCTCTGAAAAAAGCACATCAAACGTGCATGCTAAAAACTATGCAATAAATTCACTTTTAGCAGATAACAATATTTAAAATTCACAATCTTTCTCTTAAATGGATCTAAACCCACTGAACCACTGAGGTAAAAACATATGGATTCACCTGATTTTTGTCCAATGCAAATGCACTCTAGAAAGAGATTTCCCTCCCCCAACAAAGTTGCAAATCATTAGTATACTGGATTTGTGAGTAGCGAAGCCTACTGACTTTTTAAAAAAATTGTACAAGTCATTTGATGAGTGGCACCCAAACTTCCTGTTTAAACAGGAAATATATGTACTTCACCGGACAGAGAACTGCATTTGTTGAGCCATTTCATGAGATAAAACATGCCAAAGCAAACAAGCTAATGAAAGAGAGCATTTGAAACTCTTGCTACCAGTTCAACTCACTCTTCCAATGATTTGTGTGAACTGGCACTTTGCTAAGAGGTCAGCCCCCCTTGGTTACTGTTGTTAACTCAAATGTCCATAAACTGTGTGACTATAAATAAAATATGCTCAAATTGTGGTAAAAAAAAATAAAATAAAACATTATTAGACTTCATTCTTATGTGGACTGGAATGGTTTACAACATCCAGAGAATTTTTACTTGCCATTTTTCTTTAGGTAAATTGTTTAAATTATGCATGCAAACATAACTGAGGTGTATTAATGCAACTGAAAATGGAAAGAAGACAAATCAGAATCAAAGAAAATGCTTTTCACAGTCAGGTGAAAAAAACAAAAGCTTCACTTGAATGAAATATAACTGATAATGAGCAGACCTATTTTAAATGTTTCTACAATGTATACACTACTGTGAACTCTTCAATTCACTACTGACCTGGCAGCAATAGTTTCCATAAAATTTTATTAAAACTACCCAAACATACAGATCCTCCTTTGACATGCATTATAAGAGAACAAAAGCTTGTTTGAGGAAATGATGGTGCTAAAGCACGTTATAACACTTGTAAGGAAGAGCTTAGAGGGGAATCGGTTGAGGAACCAAGTCAGCTTCATAGCAGTGTGTCGGGCAGTGTTCAGTACAGTGGTGGACTAGTGCAGTTCAGTGTCTCTTTAGTCCTGAGATTAGAGTGCAGAGCCACTCCTGTTTTTTACAGACTGCAGACCAGCCGTCCCGCAGCCTCAGGGGAGTTCGGTAATAATAAAGCAGGATAGAAACGCTATCAAGAAAAGCAGCTTATCTTCAATACAGCCAACCATGCAGGCAGGCAGAGCCTCACACAGACACACACTCATCATCTCATAAAACACACGTACATCCGGCATCTATAATCCCACTGAGATACATCAGAAACCCCTGGGACGAAGTGAGAAGTATTTTCAAGATTTTGCCAAATTTTGAGAAAATATGCCCTCTCTGCATGCCCGTGCGCTTGGTGTGTTGTTTGACTTAAATCTCCACTGGATAAATGTAGCCCGTCTTTATGACACAGATCCAGCATCTGTTAGCAGATGTATGGATTCATGCTACTGCCAATGTGACAGCACAACAATTTCCCTTTCTTAACGTGGTATCAATGAGTCTCTCAATCCATGCTCTGATTTATCCAACACCATAAATGTTCTCCAAAACCAAGCAAAAACCCCTTCAGTACGTCATGCATCACCGGCCCAGTTTGGTTGCTTTAATGAGCTGTAATCTCTAAGCCTTCAATTCATGCTTGAACCTGAAATAACTCTAATTCTGCTCAGAGGGGAATGTTGGTCCTTTTAAAATGTGATGCCGCTAACACTGTCTGCAGCCTGAGCATGCTGGATTTATGTTCTGATTAATGAGAGCGTCTTTAAATGGGGTTATATCAGGTTCTCTCTGCAACCTTGTCTAACAAATCATGAACATTTTCTTTCTCCCTCTCTTGCTCTCCATTGTCAGTATTAAATTTCCCCAAGTCGAGACTTAGAGGCTCCAGGGATCAATGCGAGCTGCCTGTCCAATTTATTAAAAGTGAATGGAGATTAATTATGATCTCCTAATGAGCAGGCCACCATGTTAGAATTACTTTAAAACTGTGAAATATGAAATGTTTTCTTAGCTACATGCCTGCACTCCCACTGGCTCTCTTTCTCTGTTCAGGCAGGTGAGAACTGAGAAGCTATGGGCATTGAGAACAGATGAGGGAAAACATTCTCATGACCACCGATAACAGAGTATGTAGTTCTCTTAAGCAGCGGAATTCAAATGGGACTACTCAAGTTTGATCAAAATCCATTCAACAATTAAGTATCACACATTTATCTAATCTAATTTTTCACACTGAGCGAACAATCCTGGGAAAAAATATATTATGGGTTTCAATGTAAATATATATATATATATATTAATCAGCACAAATCATTCTCGACATTGATAATAATAAGCAATCATTCTTGAGCACCAAATCAGCATATTAGAATGATTTCTGAAGGATCATGTGACCACTGAAGACTGGAGAATGGCTGCTGAAAATGAATGCTGAAATACATTACGTTTTGTTCTATTTTAAACTACATTATTTTTTTAAATTTTATAATATTTCACAATATTACTGCTTTTACTGTAAAATTGATCAAGTAAATGCTTGGTGAGCATAAGACACTTCGGTAAGTCTTTACAGTAAGGTCCCATTAGTTAACATTAGTTAATGTGTTAACTAACAATAACTAACAATAAGCAACACATTGGTTACAGTATTTATTCATCTTTATTAATGTCTTTTATTAGTCAATAAAATACAATCGTTCATTGTTAGTTCATGTTAGCTAATATTAACAAATAAAGCTTTTGATTTAATTAAAGTATTAATGCTTGTTGAAATTAAACATTAGGAATTTGTAGAATTTGATTAGAATTTAGAATTTGAATTTGAAGGCCACATGAAAGAGAGCATGACTTCAATTGCAAAATAATTTCATATCTTCTCTTATTTGTCAATTGTGAGTTTTTTTTCTCCATGTGTGGAGAGACCAGATATTCAATGTTCAGATGTATTCATATAAAAATGATGTTTGACACCCAAACCATACAGCTATGTTTCTTTCTAAGCAACCCAATTGTTTCAGTTTCCCATGAGTGTCTGGGGTCACAAGGGGTCAAGGCCAGAGCAACACTTCTCATACCATTTCTGACCCATGACACATGTATACAAAGCAGCCAGAGGCAGATCATGGAGTGATGAAGCCCCTGGGCCCACTCTGCCTCTAGCAGCAGACCCCTTATCCTATAAGCATCAAGGGCAGTTGGCTAAAACAGAAAAAAAAAAAAATTAGGAAACACATTTTTGGTAGTCTGACATTACTAATAGCAACTGAAGG
The DNA here is from genome assembly GCF_018340385.1 of Cyprinus carpio. Taxonomy (NCBI): domain Eukaryota; kingdom Metazoa; phylum Chordata; class Actinopteri; order Cypriniformes; family Cyprinidae; genus Cyprinus; species Cyprinus carpio. The sequence goes on along the minus strand of NC_056588.1, from coordinate 28,829,923 downwards.
CCCCAGTGTTCAGCTTGCATTCCAAGGCTTTTGTGGCCCCTGGGCATTGGCCCTTGGTCCATAATCCAGCCATGAGAGTAGCTTTCAGTGCTCTCACACAATACACACATCCCTGACTGATCACCTACTGGAGCCTGATTCTTCATAAGACACATGCCACCATCAACACTGTTCACTTCTGATTGTCCTTGCCAGCTCACATTCTGCCCAAAACCCCATTGAACTTTAAATGTGGATTTTTGTTTTTTTTATTCTTGTAGAAGTGATGTTATCCCAAAGAGAAGCCAGCAGTTCAGCAGTAGAAAAAAAGTACTATTTCATCGATCACGTGTGAAGAGTGTAGGTGTGTGCGTGTGTGTGTGTAAAGCTGAACAGTTTGCTCTCTAAGCGTGTGCTGCTCTGATGCATTAACATAAAGCTAAAGGAGAAAGAAATTGCAGGTCTCTGGAAGGCTGCTGTCTAAATTGGGTAAAATTACAGCATAGGTTCCTATCTGTGCATCTGCTGTCCAGGTAATTACAGAGTGCCGCTTTCATTGAGAGAGAAAAATAAAAAAGTCTGCTCTGATGAGGCTGCCGTGATTGCTGCCATTTACTGCATTTGTTCAGATCACTTCAGCGCGTGACGAGGTATTTGTTTTTCCCACCCCTCCCTCTCAATTCGAAGATTAGGAAAGGGTTGACAGAAGGTTAGTGTGCTATTTAAAGCACATTTCTTGTTGCAGGCCTCTGCAATGGTGATGGTAAGAGAGTTTCAAAAAGGCGGACCTCAGAAACTCCAGCAAAAGACATTGTAAAATGGCTCTGATGTGAAATGAACTAGCAAAAATAGCAGCATCGGGTGAGAACGGGGACAAGACAGAAACATCAGCTAGACAGGACAATAGAAATGAGATTACAATCCGATGTGGGTTTGACAGCTGTGAATGGGACAGCGTTTCTTTTCATGTTTTGTGTCGACATTTTTGAGGGAAAGGATTGAAGACACCAGCAGATGTAAGCAGTTTCATTCTACAGAGCTGAAGATGTTTTTTGCAGTTGCCGTATTTGTCAGAAAAGGTGGAAGAACAAGAATATGTGGCCTTATTTCTGCCTATTTACAGATGATTCTTTGATAATGCCTCACATTTTGTTAAAAAAACGAAAGGGCCAATGGGTGACAAGACCTTGTGATTTCACTGATTACCATGTTACGGATTATTTCATGGTTACTTCAAAGGAAGCTTACTCCACAAAACAGCATGTGATTTTAAAGATACACTGTGGAAACTCAATGTTTCTTGTGTTACGATTGCTGTCTGATTACAGCCAGTAACAGTAATGATAAAATAATCCGCCTACGGCCAGTTACAGCCACACACACACACACACACACACAAAAATAGTTCTCCATTAGAGTATGCCAAGGCTAAAGACCTGGGAGCTACTTTTCCTTCATTTTACTGACAGAATACTATCAAACAAGACAAAAGTGTTGCTGTTTTCTCTAGTCATATCGACTTGCCTGAGGGTCTGCACGTTGGTCCAAAATTCCTTTATTTCTCACAAAAAGTGTGTCTTTTTAGAAAAACTAGAGAGGCTTTTCATGCAGTAACCTCACAAGAAAGCTCGGAGGGACTCTTGGGACTGTGGAGAATGTCTGTCAAAGCATGTGCACTGAATGAAAGTTGTATTGTTTAGCTGTTGAATAGAGCATTTCTCTGTGGTCCTCTACTTGTCTGAGCACATTATGTCCACTCTGATGCAAAATACTGTCTGTTTCCTTCACCTCACTTTCCATTCACTGACATTAAAGGAGCTAATAGTGAAAAGAATAGGGATGAAGTATTCACACACACGATTAAACATGCACATTCAAATCTCTTGGGTCACGAGTAGGCACAGATGAAGACATTGTTATAAATGTAGACCAAAAAAAATGTTAAATTATTGGCCTGACATAATGTGATTGTTCTTTGTTTAATCATTGATCGGAAATTAGAACTGCAATTTTAGTTGATTACAAAAGGATAAATTAAGGTGTACTACTGTGAAATTTGAACCCAGATGTATTTAATTTTAAACATCAACTCAATGTCACCTTCAACCCGATTATCAACCCAAGGTCACCTTCAAAAATCCCCAAGAGATTTGGTACAATTTCAACACTTGTAACTTACTGGTACATACTGATCTTATTAGTGGTAGTAGGTATTTGTACATAAAGTGCAGGTCTACCACCCATATTTGTATAATTTTGCAGCAAGACACTGAAAATGTACATTATTAATGTACTGTACTGACAGCAGCAAAAATGCATTTTATGTCGAAAACAACATTAGAATTTTTTATTTTATTGTCATTTCATTAATGGAATTTGTTTTCATTAATAAAACTAAATTAAATAAATTTTATCTTATTGACATAATTTGACATTATAATGGTTTCATTCTGTTTTGTGTGATTTCTCTTGCAGTATTTAACAGCAATTTTTGAAGGTTTTAGTCACTTTACACAAGCCTAAACTTCTTAAAATGAATTCTGTCCACATTTTCTGTTACATTTTGTCAGAAACACTTTGAGTAAAACAAATCTATATAAATCTATTTGAAATAAATAAAAATATAAATAAAAATGTTTTACATTTGAGATACTGTCAAAAAAATTCATATTGTAAAATGTCAAATGCAAAAATTCAAAATGGTAATGCTTAAAAATTACATGCAAAAATCATAATGAAATAATAAGTATAACGAGGTGCAAAATATTATACCTCACATTGATGGAAGCAATCTAAATACTTTTGAGGAAAGTAAACAACTGTGTAAGAAGCATTAAGCCTCGTCCTTTAAGCAAACACAAAACAGAAATGAGTTAAACACAGTCTGCAAGGTCAGACTTTTGTGGGAAAGAGTGGATTTCTCCATTCATCTCCTGTCCTCTCCTCTCTCCCTCTGCTCTCCTGCACAATGAAGGGTGTTTGCCAAAGACATTTCATCATGTCATCAGCTTTACTCGTCATCTGAGGTTTTGATGATGGATGTCGGCATGGATGATGGATGTCGAAGTTGGAAAATGTGATGAGCAGATTATTAATTGACTATTGATTAAGGACAAAGTTTCCCTCTTGAATGTGAAATCAACAGCTCTGAGAGTTGCTATCCTTTGCTGACATAAATCATTTTTAAACAGGACAAGGCTATGATTCATTCTCAACTGCACCAGTACGCTGTCACCAGACCTAGCAGAGAAGGTCCTGAGGAGCTGGATAATTTTGTCTGACTCAGAACGGGTGAGAGGGGTAAACACTCACTCTCACACACACACACACACACACACACACACACACACACACACACACACACACACACACACAGCGTTCGTTACTATAGCAACAGATCATCACGCACTGCGCGTAGGGCACCAAGTGCTTGGAGGGGGCACCAAAAAAATCTGGGTCGTGAAAAAATCATCACAATAGGCTACTAGTATAAATAACAAATAAAATATTTCTAAAAGCATGTTAATATACAAAAGCAATACAAAAGTAATATAGAGGCCTAGACCAAATTAGTCGAGAAAAAGGTGAATCTCTGTGCCAGTCTCCCTCTGGTGCCCCCCCCTTCCCCACCTCCCAGTGGTCTGTTCGATTATGCCTCAATCAATGTCAAATTTGGCAGACACCGACCTCAGACATGTCCTCGAAAAGGCACCAAGAGTCGGGGGCGGAAAAAAGAAAAAAGAAGAGACAGCGGTATGATGCTCGCGCGTCGCTTGCAGGTAAGACAATGTTTTAAATAAAAATTTTAGTTTTGTAGCCCTTGCGTGTAGTATGCATGTCCAGGGGCGTCGGCGCGTCCGCGTCGCTAGTAGTGCAAAAGATCCGGGGTTTTTAGCCCTGCATGTTGAGTCTTTTATTTTAACGGGGTCCGGGGAAATTGCGAAACTTGGTTTGTTTGAGAAGGAAAGGAAGGCGAATCGTTGGGGTCCTCATCGTCATATTTGAATGACAAATAAAGCTAATTTTCCCCGTACGTTACAGATGTGTCACGTGTGCATATAGCTATTAGTGCAGAACGTTCCTATTGTAATTTATTCGCTTCAATACAATGTCTGTCTGCCTCAGTCAGAACTTTAGAAAAACCCTGCAACTGAATGTGATGTGATTTTGCCAAATTAGACAAGTAGACCGCTTAGATAAAGATTTTTCGTTGTTGTACTATGGCATGCGGTCATTTTCAAGAGGTTCGGCCAAGGGCGACATCTGTTGGTGAAACTGCAATTAGAAAAAAAAAAAAAAAACACAATCTCAGTGTTTCTATATTTTCATATTCACAGAGTTGTCAAATTATTAGGGCTGGGAAAAGATTAATCTCGATTAATCGCATCCAAAATAAAAGTTTGTGTCTACATGATATATGTGTGTGTACTGTGTATAATTGAATGGTTATTTGCAGTTTTTAAAATGTGCACTTTAAAATTCATACTCCATAAAATTCATACACTTATACTGTTATTTGCACTAAACTTTTTTTGCACTTTTAACTTTCTGTGTTTACATTGTTCAGTTCCAATTATTCATTTGCAGCAGTTATTTTGGAAGTAAAGAGAACCTAACTAAGAAATTCTGAATGGTAGTTATTTCTTTGGTTGGTGGGTGGGTGGGTGGTTGGTTGGTTGGTTGGGGAGGGGAGGGGAGGGGGCACCGCCAAGCATTTGTGCTTAGGGCACCCAAATGGCTAGCGCCGGCCCTGCACACACACACACACACACACACACAAACACCCTCATACACACCTTGAGATGATGGTCTCAGACAGTGATTCAGGTGGGCATTTCCACACTCCACAGTAATGTCTGACAGACAGGTAATAGGAGACACACATTCCTGATAGAAAGGAAGTGGGAGAAGAAATACATAAATAGACGTGCACACACAGAGAAACAACACTGCATGCCTCAGCATCTACTCGGCTGACAGAGAGTGGCGTCAGCAGCGGTCCTCGTGTCAGACTCTGTAAGCAGCAGTCTGACACACACACACACAAACACACATATATACACATACACACACAAACAGCTCCTTTTTCCGCCAAAGTGCCAGGGCCAGACCTTCACCATGTTTGATTTTGTTTGTGTGTTTTCATCTTTCATACCACACAAAGCTTGAAATAAATATGTATTCAAAATGGTAGAGGTGCCCCGATGCTGTCAGGAACCTGTCATGGTCGTCCTGCTGAGTCTGACATGCAGATAAACACACTCACGGGTCACCCCTTGTGGATCTTTTGAGCGTCAGATGTGGAATTGAGAGAGGGCAGATTTTTCCTAAAATTATAAATACATTCAATTAATCACAATTTTTTTGTGGTCAGTTTAAAACATGTACCTGAGTATATAAATTTCTATAATGTTTGTAAAGTGGAGGAAATGGTTATATAAGTCTATTTTTAAAATGCATGTTTTTGATCTTATTGTGAATGATTCACTTTGTTTACATTTGTTTTGACTTCATAATTTTAATCAAAATGTCATAACTTGATCTTCCTGTGAAATGCTAGACTTCTCCCTGGCGATGTATGTCAAGACTTTAAACCTTGCCCTTCTCTTTTATGTGAGATTTTGTTTTGATATTTTTCTTTTTTATCAACAGCCGATGAACTGAACCAAGGGCCACCCTAGATTTTTTTAAATTTTTGATCATTTTATTTGGATGTACATCGCAATACGGAGGAATGGATCTGTCACTACTTCTTTTACATTGTGACTTTAAAAATGGCACGTCAACATCATGACACCAAAATGGCATTGTTTTTCTTAGTGTGTAGCAACCAAATGCAATGCACTAAATTTGAAAGAGGACAAGATTAGGCCTATCAGTGAATTACAATTTACAGTAAAGCCATACACAAATTGAAATGCAAATTTCTACATATTCCTTGGCCCTTGTGTGTTGAGAAAATTCTGTAATCATTTATCAATTCATGTTTTGTTTTTGTTTTTTGCAAATATAATGGAAGTCAATGGGCTACATCCTTCAAAATATCTTCTTTTGTGTTATGCAGAAAAATCAAAAAGTCAGACAGATTTGAAACAACATGAGGGTCAGTAAGCAATGACAGAATTTTCATTTTAACAACATGCACACAAGGGCTAAGCAATATGTAGAAATCATTTTTTTAAAAAAAAATAAAGCAAATTCTTTCTGATGTTTCATTTGGACTTCTGTATTTTGTTCTTTTTGGAGCTTCACAGCCCCTGGTCACTACAGTGTGAATTGTATGTAGAGCTACAAATAATAACAATAAAAAAAAATCTACCTTCGCGTTTCATTGTTTGGAACCAGAGTATTATTTTTCCGGTGAACTATTCCTTTAAACAAGCGCAACTTCCCTTATCCACAAGTAAAACAATGACTGCATCAGAGACCTGTTTGTCTTCAAATATTTTAATTAAGAATATTTCTATCCTTTACTTTGCCAGTCCAAAACTCGACTCAGATCCCTCATTTAGAAAAGACTGGTATATTTTAGTACCCCACAACACTATAATGCTGGTTGTTTTTCTTTCAGCGGAGCCCAAACTCATTTCTCCCCCTCAAAGTGAGCGTCACTGACTCTTTCCTCCAGACTGGTGTCATGACACTGTATTGATCATGTTCCACCCACTCTGCTTTCCTATTCCCCACTTTTCATTAATATTTTTGCAGAAACAATCTGTTTCTTTTCTTCTCACTTCTCTCCCTCCCACTCTCGCTCTCTTCACCTGTTCCATTGATATTTCTTACTGAAAACACTTTTTCTTCATTCCTCTCTCTTTCCTGGAGCTTGAGGGCACTGGCAGCAATTAACTGGAGTTCTGTTGTTCCGGGTAAAAGCTGCCCTCACAGGCAAACAGATTTCTCTCAAGAACACAAAAAAACGAAAAAAGCCAAAGTGGGAAAAACACTAGCACTCATGGAAATACGCTATGTGAAATACAGTTGATGATGTTTGTTTGTAAGAGCATATGTGTGTTTGAGACTGCAGTCATCACTGAACGTGTCTTGGATCTGGATGCTTCAACTCTGTCAAGTAAAAAGAAAAAAAAAAAAAAAAAAATGGATATACTGTGAAAAATGAGATTTCTTTTTGGTGCTATACTGGCAGGAAACCCAGTGTTGATTCCAGTATCACATTAAACAAGTGCAGTGTCAAACAAGGTCAGCAGTGATGGATGGTAGTACTCTGGATCATGTGCTGGTAAAAAAATACAGAAGAAATATGATCGTGAATGTCATCCATGTGTCAATGCTTAATGGTATCAAACATTTGAAGGAAAATGTACAAAAGTTTGGGGTAAGTAAGGTTTTTTTAAGCATTTGAAAGTCTCCAATGTTCACCAAGGCTGCGTTTAACTGATCAAAAATACAGTAAAACAAGAAATGGATGTGAAAATATTTTTACAATGTAAAATAACTGTCCTAATTTAATATATTTTAAAATGTAACTTATTCCTGTGATTGCAAAGATGAATTTTCAGCAGCTATTACTCTGTGTCACATGATCCTTCAGAAAAAACATTCTAATATGCCAAATTAGTGCTTTAGAGAAACAGGGACTCTTTGATTAGAGAAAGTTTAAAACAACAGTATGTATCTTGAAAATAGAAATCTTTTGCAACATTATAAATGTCTTTTTTACGGTCACTTTTTATCAATCTGTTCTTCAATAAGTCCAAAAAATCAGACAAATAAATCTTCTGCCCAAATAACATAACCAATGATATGATTTTGCTGTTCACAAGAAGCCATGCCTGATGTTGAACCATGAATTAAAGAAAAGGTACAAGGTATGAAAGTATCTCTAAAAGTCTGATGTTCATTGATTCACTGTAGACAAATTGTCTGTAAATAAAAGTTCAGCACTGTTGCTACTGTCCCTAGAAGTTGGGTGTGCTGCAAATATGACTTGCAACGAGCACAGCACAGAATGCTCACAATGAATGCCAAGTGAAGTCAACAGAAAGCTGGGTGATTGGAACAGGACAACAAACAAAACAACAAGAGTGAATTCAATAACAGAACGGAATTGTACTTGTAATGTACAGTAGGTGGACAACCAGAATGGGAAATACCGCCACGGGCCGCAGCGTTTAACTGCAAGTCAGTCGGTGTTTAAGTTATTTGCCGAACTACCGCCAGGTGGCGCAAAGGCACGGCTTGCAAAACTGACTGTAATTGTAAAATTTTGGTTTGTAAACGGAGATGAAATGATGAAGGAAAGAAAACAACAATAACATTATAATATAACATTGCAACATACTTAAAGTTAATATCAAAAAATGTGGGATAGTCTTAGGCTACAGTCCTATGCATCAAAAATTAAAAGAAAGACTTTTACACAAAGGCTCTTACTGCATGCTATTGTTATTAACAGTCATTATATATTTATATATAATATATATTTAGTATTTATATTATACACGATTAAAAGGTAAATGTTTTCAGTTCAATTCGTTCTTGGCAAAATAATATAAATAAATAAATAAATAAATCCTTCAGGTTCTATATGTAAGAAGCGACAATGAGAACGGCTCCAGCATTTAGAAATAATTTTATTATTCAAATTATTGCCTTTACTACTGTGTGACCCAAAATGGAGGAGATTTATCTTGTTTCAGCTGTTTGATCGGCGTGGTGCCTCTCACCGCACATATTCATTGGAAAAACAGCGCAGCCATTCACCGTGCCATAAGGCATGAGTAGCGGTCCACTTTGGCATATTTTTTGCTCATTAATGATGATCCGTTTTTTTTCCTGAAACACGCATGAACTACATAAAACCTATTTTACCTAATGAATAAATAGATTAGCTTCAAAATGGGCAACATCACAAATTTGGAAACATTTGGATTTGACACGAATGCAAAGAGGTAAGCCCACCTTACCTAATGTTCCTGGCCTTTAAATTATTATTATTATTATTATTATTATTTATTTTTGTTGTTGTTGTTGTTGTTGTTTATAGCTAAGCCTAATATTATTATATACTGCAGTTATATTCATCCATTATAATTATATACTTTTAATTCTCGTCTGTTTCTGATAGTTTAATTTAAAGTATTTGTTGTTGTAAAGTGAGGGAAACTAAAAAAAATACCTTTTGGTACCATTTTAAACATTATCTAGGCCTGTCATATAATTTCTGAATGTAATAAAATTGCGACTTATACATGACATACTTTTTTTCCTCTCAAAAAACTTTTTGTAAACATGCAGCAAAACTTAATATAGGGGATTAATCGGTTAAATTTGTTACTGTGGGTTATAAAAATTTATGGTTAAATTTTGTTACTGTGGGTAATCTAGACTATGTTGGTTTACTATTTAAACAAGTTTCGTGTTTGTGTTTACGGCTGTTTTTTTCCCATGCATCTGAAAATTACTTTAAGAAACAAAAAAGCCTTCTTCCCCCTAAAAATTGTGCATGCACATTCACTTTGGCGCTCTAGCGCAGAACCTGCTCAGTTTAATACAATGTGTTGATATAAAGGTTGTTGTTCCATTTTATAACAGGAATTGTTCATTTTAAAAACAATCAAATTATATTGTTAGTTCAAGGTCATGCAATCAAGGTCTTCGGTTACTAAGATACAAGTTCATTAAGGCCATTTAACATGCACTGTGACATTTTCACCCATTTTCAACTTATAAACTCCTTGAGATTTTAAAGTCAGTTTAATAGTATTGAGATCAAGTTAATCTAGTATATATAAAACAAAAAAAAACCTGAAGGTCTATGTAAACATACAGTCAATAAAAGCATTTTTTTTAAACAATGGCACTTAAAGTTTTTGAACTAAAAATTATTATTTCAACCCTAATATATAGCCTGTGAATGAATAAAAATGCATACTTTTCAATGAAAGAACACTTAAAGAGAGTGCAGGTTGCTTCTTGTGTTTGGATGATACGTCAATATAATGAGGTCCAAGTTTAAGATAATAGCCACACAAGGTTTTCTTATGGTATTTTTTCTCATCTCTCTCTATTTAACAGCATTAAGTTACAATGAAATACGTCTTCCTTCAGGTAGACTGGATGTTTTCCTGCCTTGCTAAATGTTGGGCTCATGATCAATAAGTTGCATTCACCTCAAACTTATTTTTGTAAATCAAAACTTGTGGACGGTGAACCTGGGTGCAGTTCGTGCAAGTCGCTCGCTGTGACACGGGAGCAGCTGGCAGAGGATTCCACTTGGTCTTAAAGCCTTCCTCAAATGCCTACGCCTCACAAATAACAATGATTTTTGCAAAAAAGAATGATTAATTATCAACTTTGAGAATTTGTTTACGTATTATGGTCTGGTTGAAAAATAATAATATGGGCCTGCGAGAGGAAAATTAATAAAATAAAAACGAGTAGGGCTGGCCTGTGAGTGCAGGTAGCATATTTTCAACTCCCCTTAGCAATGACAACACAACTTGCGGCCAATGTGTGTGTGTGTGTGTATATATATATATATATATAGATATATTATATTATATATATATATACACTAACCCCTAAAGGATTATTAGGGACACCTGTTCAAATTTCTCATTAATGCGCCAATTCTCAAGCAACCAATCACACTGGCAGTTGCTTCAATGAATTTAGGGGTTGTGGTCGCTGGTCAAGACAATCGTCCTGAACTCCAAACTGAATGTCCAGAGCTGGGAAAGAAAAAAGAAAGATGATTTAAGCAATTTGAGCATTGGCTGATGGTCGTTGCTGGGTGCCAGACGGGACCCGGTCTGAGTATTTCAACAATCTGCTCAAGTTTACCTGGGATTTTCACGCACAACCATTTTCTAGGGTTGTACAAAGATGGGTGTGAAAAGGAAAAAACATCCAGTACCGCTGGCAGTCCTGTGGGCGAAAATGCCTTGTTGATGCTAGAGGTCAGGAGGAGAATGCGGCCCCGCCGACTGATGTCAAGCTGATAGAAGAGCAACGTTTGACTGAAATAACCACTCGTTACAACCGAGGTATGCAACAAAAGCATTTGTGAAGCCACAAACACGCACAACCTTGAGGCGGATGGGCTACAAACAGCAGAAGACCCCAACGCCGGTACGCCACTCATCTCCACTACAATGGGGAAAAAGAGGCTTACAATTTGCACGAGCCTCACCAAAATTCGACAGTTTGAAAGACTGGAAAAAATGTTGGCTGGTCTGATTGAGTCTTGATTTCTGTTGAGACATTCAGATGGTGGAGTCACGAATTTGCGCGAGGGTGTAAACAGATATAAGAACATGGATCCATCCTGCCTTGTTACCACTGTGCAGGCTGGGGGTGGTGGGTGGTTGTATGGTCGCTGGGGGATGTGTTTTCTTGGCTAACTTTAGGCCCCTTAGTGCCAATATGGCATCGTTTAAATGCCACGGCCTACCTGAGCATGTTGCCTTATGACCATGTCCCATCCCTTATGACCACCCTCATTTTCAAAGTGGTTTCTTGAACATGACCAATGAGTTCACACTGTACTAAAAATGGCCCCCACAGTCACCAGATCTCAACCCAATAGAGCAGTTAGATCAGCATTTAAAACACTATAATACCACACACAAGAATTATCTGCTCCAAAGACACAGTTATTGTTAGTCAGTGATTTTTAGCAACACAGGTTCAAATCCCGGGTTGTGGTGTTATTTAAATTTATTTATATATAATAAAATAATATATATATTGATTGTTTTCTGCAGTTCGCTGGTTTATGTAATGGTATTATTAAGGTTTTTTTTTTTGTTGTTGTTTTTTAGATACACTAAGATACACTAAGCAACCATAGCGACTGAATTCAGTCCAGCTGGAGGGGGTTGGGATTTTGGGGTAGTGTTCTGCTATAGCTTATGGGGGTTTGAAAAATAAAGAGCTGAATCTCTTGCTCTTTCATATAGTCCTTCCTCGTCTTGTGTGAGGGTTCCAAACTTGCAGAGCCGGTTTAGGCAAAGTGTTTTTCAACCCTCGTTGGGTTTGGTTTTGCAAGTTTTGCAACTGCATAGGCCTAAGGAGTATTACATACAA
>NC_056588.1:28140907-28147212 GCF_018340385.1 Cyprinus carpio | reverse complement strand
GATTTGGTGAACTGGTTCAAGAAGATCGGTTACATCGAGTGATTAGTTGCTTGAACGGATGTGAGGTGAGCAGCTCACAACAGACCGGGGAGAGAAGTCAATGCTGAATAAAGTAGTAGTTTTGATATTCTTGGACCAAATGTATTTTCGATGCTTCAAAATTCTAACGGACCCTCTGATGTCACATGGTTTGAAGATGTTTTATTACCTTTCTGGGCGTGGACGGTATACGTACATGCATTCTCAATAATAGATGAGACAAACTCGGACTAATCTAAAATATGTACTCTTTTACAATGTTCGAAAAGATAGCAATCTTCTACAATTCTAAACATTTTATGAAATGAACATAATTCTAATATTTAGTGAACTCTTCTGCTAATTATCCACCAGGTAGTAGATCATGTCGCCCAGCCCTGGCATTTAATAATGTGAGTCTCTCTCTCTCTCTCTCTCTCTCTCTCTAACACACACAAAGAATATATATAAAAACACTTTTCATGTTTTTTTATTTTTTTAAAAAATACTTTTAATGATCTATAAACATTTGTGAAATGATTATATAAAACTGTATTACCAGTTAAATTCATTAACTTTTTAAAATACGTATTATTATTCTTTGAAAGTTTTTTTGTATAAATGATTTAAATGTATCTGGTATTTAAATAATAATTATTTAAAAGTAATCCTATAGCTCCCTCTGGTGGCCATTATTGTTATTTAAAATTAATGCTTTATCCAGAAGTTATGATAGTTTTAATTTTATGCTGGCTCCTGAACATGATACATTTATTAAACTTACTGTGTTTTCTAAGAATGACTTCTACTACATATGTAAAAAATTATGAAGGGTTAGAATAAAGAATTCAAAAGATATAGGAAAATAACTGTTGTATTTTTTAATGTGAATTTAATAAATCGCTATGGCCACACCGTTCAAGGTACTCCTAAACCCGTTCGCAATTTAACATCTTCAGTATATTGGCATCATGTAGACAAAGTTTGGTGTGTATAGTGTAATTCTCCTCTGCGGAGTATGCATTAATTCACAGCCATATTTTTCCAAAAATCCACATTTAAACCAAAATAGCCGACTTCCTGTTGGTCGCAGCTGATGACTGTAAATTAGAAAGTTGTCCGTCTTGATAAGAACAATATATATACCAAGTTTGGTGTCTGTAGCTAAAACTAACCCCCCCCACTTTTTGACAAAGGTGGCGGCTATAGAGTGCCTCCTCCATTGCCCTTTTCATGTGCTTTGCCATTGTCACGCTATGTTAATGCTGATATATGTGTTTGAGTTTCATGTAATTCTGAGCATTTATCTCCTCAAAATCGCTGGGGCAGGAATATTCCAATATTGACCGTTGCCATGGCAGCACTATAGTAGATATCAATATCCCCGCAACAGATTTACATCGGCCCGTGTTTTGTCATTATTCTGATGGAAGCTTGAAGCAAATGTGAGTAAAATAAGATGCTGAATTAAAAGCATTTTGAAAATGACACACTTCCTGCTGCCAAGGTTGGTGGTAGCTATAACTGCTCAGTTGAACTATAACCTGACTCCTATAATGGTTTGAATTCAATTGTAGTCACATATATGGTGAGGCAATACATACATCGAACAATCCGATGGTTGATCTAAATCAAAGATAATGTATGTGGATGTTATTAGACATTTCTTATTTCTCATTTTTGCCTAATTTCACTTCATACGGAAAAACCGTTGAGGATATCAAAATCCTGGCGTTTTATCCCAATGTCTTGAGATCATGTTAATTCACGAGCGTTCGAGGAAACATGTTGCAAATTCCTCAGCGGCGTATTTTCAAATTCCGGGCAGCTTTTTGTAACAAGCCCTCTGAAGCTGACTTCCTGTGGGCAGAGCCGTATGAAAGATTGCAAAAGGTGTTCGGCTCAATGAGATTAAAGTGGACAGAGTGCTAGGAATATTGTGCAAGTAGTTGTGATGCTGGTTCAAGGATATTCTGACTGGTCCAGGGGGCAATGTGACAGCCCCGTGCCCAACCAGGCCGGTACATCCTCTGGCGGCGGTCCTGATGCCGCAGGTTCCCATGGGGAAAATTTTTCAAGAGTTTGAGTTGTTAAGGCCTTCCAAACCTCCCGCAAGGTTTAAAAGAAAAATAAAAAATATAGCTGCAAGACAGCGATGGCCGGGCTCAAGCCATCAGCGCAAAAGCAACCCCGGTTCATGAATGGTCAACTGTTGCCCTGCGGTATGCTACATGTAGTTAACTAGAACCCTCTGGCGGTCAGGTTATTGAAGGGACGAGCGGACAATTAATTGGCTTATTATCGGAAGCATCAAGACTTTGAGATCACATACACAGAACAGTATTCATTAAGAAAAGAAGTGAAATTAAATGATTAATAAACTATTTATTCAAACCCTTACTGTAGTTACTATTCTAATAAGAAGTATTGGCTATGGAACCTCTGTAAATGAGTTGGCTAGCTGGATGCAAATATAAAGTAAGCCTATTTTTTACCCCTGTTTGCTATTTCCATTCCAGTCACTGTAAGCGTTGTGGGCAAAGACAAGAATTGGTAACTGGAAACAATGCGGTTTAGTGGCCAAGGTTGTCATTAGGGGCACAAGCATTTTTGTGTTAGATGATGCAGTTTATAACATGACGTGTTCTCTTTTCAAAGAAATAGAGTCCTTACGTGGTACTATTATATCGCACACATGAAAATAGATAACTAATATAGTGTCCGCTAGCACTTTTTCAGTAGTAATGTGATAGCAGAAATATGTTGTCAATACAATTAAAATAACAAAAATTAATGGTATTTAGGAGATGATTAGCTTTTGCATAATTACTATATTGGGCTTTATTAAAGTTTATGAAAAGAGTGAATGTTTGCCATTTTTATTTATGCACATAAATGAAACATTTTCAAGTCTTTGAACAGATATTGAAGTATTTGCTATCCTATTGAAATACATCATTGGAAAACATTAGCATTGTGGCTTCATTTCTAGTTTGTAGCAAGTATGAAGGTAATATTATTTGAATGATTACAAATATATAATAGATTGGATTTACTGATAATATACCCACATTAAAATCTAATTTACTGATTCTGTATCTTATTTCATGCTTAATCATGAGTTTAATTTTCAATTTACATTTTTAAGCAGTGTTGAATGATTACTATGTGAGTTGCTAATTTTTTTTTGTGTTTTGTTTGTTTTATTTTTTTTTTTTTTTAGAATTTACATTTAAAAAAATTAGCCCTACTTCAAACATTTTAAGCAGCTTGAACAAAACCTGTTAATATTTATTACAGACCACTGTATAATAATCTAAAAAACAAATTTATTATGAAAAGAAATAAAGGTGTGCAGCACACCAGTTAAATTGGATGATAAAGAAATTGCTAACAATAGTTTAATAGTGCATGTTTTAAGTTTATAGGTGTTTGGATGCAGAAATGGACAAATCAAATGTAAAATAACATGTCATCGATTCAGTTATAATAATAATAATAATAATAATAATAATAATAATATAATAATAATATGTATAATAAATACATGGTGTACACACATAAAAAAAACCAGCCAATGCGAATGATTTTCTGTTTTTATAGATTAAAATTGAAGACAAGCGGCTGGTAAAATGCAGTCGCGCTAATATTCAAATCCAGTATCATGATCACTTCAGCGGATTTATTTCTCAACAGTTTATATTCACGTGGCTATTTTCGTTTATATTCACCAAGCTATTATGTATTTTTTGAGAGTAATCTTGTCTGTGATTTGTTGGATTCTTGCGCGAAAAGCCAGAATCAGCGTCCTCTAGAGCTCGAGAGATCGATGTTATTCTGCCCTTAGACAGTCTCGCGCTGTCAAATAGTATTTATTTTCACAATTAAACAGCTCAAAAACACCTGAATTCAGCTCTTGTTGTGTTCTACAATGGGTGGATTGTGTGCGTGTGATAATATTTTTGTTTAAAAAGCTCTTAAAACTATAAAATGCTTTATTGTGAGCTCATTGGTGATACTGCACTTTCGCTGATGCAGCGGTGATTTCCTCTCTGGTCTTTCTCGCGATCTCGATAAACATCAATTATTAATGAGATCTGAGCCGGTTATAATAACATATGTTGGTTCAGCTTGTCAGTGAATGAAACATGTATTTATTTGTCGTTCTGCGCCCGAAAAAACATACCCGTGTTCTGGGTATGGGGGAGCAATCGATGTGATGTTCAGCCCTTAGACAAAGAAAATCTCACAAGCACTCATAAACCCTCATTTCATCTCTGCAATATGTTCTTCTAATTGTTTTTTGTGTTAATTCGCTGCTGTGTGTTTTAATGTTAAAGGCTGTAGTTTCTGTATGTACACTTTTTTCCCTTCAAGTGTTCAGAAGTCTCGCGCTGTCAGACAGGCTGCAGCAAATATTTCATTTAACACTCCTGACATCTGAATTTAGCTCTTGAGGTGTGTGTTCTAATTGGCCAGTTGTGTGCAATCGCGTAATATTATTTTTAAAAGGTCTTAAACAAGAATAAACTTGTTTGTTGTAGGCTTCGTTGAGACAACCTGGCTGTTCAGCTGGCGATTTATCTCGTATATCTCTGTTCTCTGGCCATACATCAGTGTAATAAGCCTGACCGCTAATAATAAGATATGCTGGTTTAGCTTGTCGGTATTAATTAAATTTATTTATTTTTTGTAATTTTAAACCGATTTAAAATTGAAACTAAGCGAGACTCCTCCCTCTCAGTCCCGGGAATTGCTCCTGGTAGAGGCGCAATTTCTCTCAGACAATGGAAGTCTCAGCACACATACACTCCTCACACAGAGCCAAAATCCATATTCAAATCAAAATAGCCGACTTCCTGTTGGTACGTAGCTAATGACTATGAAATTAGAAAGTTGTCCGTCTTAATAAGAACAATATATGTACGAGTTTGGTGCCTGTAGCTAAAAACTAAGCTCCCCCACTTTGACATGGGCAGGAGGCGAGTAGGAGTGCCTCAATCGCCTTCTTTTTTTTTTTTGCCAGTCTCACGCCCAGCTATCATTAATACTGATATGTGTTTCTAGGTTTCATGAAATTCCTAGCATGTTATCTGCTCTCAAAATCAGAATATATTATACAGAAAAAATATTCCGGTTTGATATGTTGCCATGGCAACACTATATTAGACTATCAATATCCCTCAACAGTTTTACATGGGCGTGTTTGTCATTATTCTGATGAAGTTTGGGAAAAACAAATTGAGTGATAAAAAATAAGATGCTAGATTCACAGCAATTTTGAAAATGACACACTTCCTGCTGCCAGTTAGGTGCGTATAATTTTGACTCTAATAGTCACATATATGTAGAGTTAGCATCATATGAACAAATTGATGAAGTTTAATTAAAATCCAGGAAATGTATGTGGATGTTATTAGACACTTCCTGTTTCTCATTTCTTGCCATAATTTCAGCGCCTCGCCACAAACAAACCATTGAGATATCAAAAATCCCTGACAATTTTGCATCCCCAATGTCATGAATCATGTTGATAAGTTTGGTGTGTCGGGTAAAAAACCTATGACAAGTATATCAAATTCAAAAACATCGCGCTTTTACATAACTAGAAATAGCTGTGGCTTCCACTATATGGGTCAGAACCTATGACCTTCTAATCGAAGAGATTATTCCGGCTGTCACAATCTAGATACTGGCGCTGGGTTTCCGCCTGAATATCGTGCGAAAGTATGTTTGAACTATACATCAACATTTCTCACGCTTGTGTGGGGAGGCGCCGCGTACAGGCTGTGCACCAGTCTACCGGGTCTCAGCCTGCAGCCTCTAGTAATGGCCACAGATTCAGGGTGTACGCAAGTTTTCAGAGTTTTTGAGCAGGTTATGTGGGGCCCCAAAATACTAGCTGACAGAAGAAAATGAAATACTAAACCCCCTCATAATAGCCAACTTCCTGTTGGGCGGAGCCTATGACATACAGTACGGTTGCGGCTTGATGGGATCTATATATATGTGTAGCAGAGTTTCACATACGTCTACGTGCAAGTATCTTATGATATATGGGCCTCCATATTCCAGAGGCTATTTGAACACCGTACTTGCTCCGATGTATCAGTCTCTTCCATTTCAATGGCGCTGAGGTTTCCCAATAATATTATTTTGTTTTTCAGTTTTGGGGTATGTTGAATTTGAAACTTACGGGCGTTGGAAAAAACTGTGTCAGCAGCCGTAAGCTTGTGGCAATGGCAAAAAAGCAAATCTAAGAGGAGAAAACAATAGGGCTCGCCCTC
>NC_056588.1:28139779-28139907 GCF_018340385.1 Cyprinus carpio | reverse complement strand
AAAATTTTTTTTACATACCTTCAGAACAACCGAATCAAGCCCAGTTTTTTTTTGTGTGTGTAGAATTATTATGTAGGAAAAGTCACAAAATATTATTCCAATCAGATGAAGGGAACCCATTTTTTTAA
>NC_056588.1:27666497-27768997 GCF_018340385.1 Cyprinus carpio | reverse complement strand
TAGCGTGATACTTAAAGAAGTTATTCTGTACCATCAGTTTTAATGGCGTACTGTATGAAATTAAAGAAGACTATCAAACACTTCAGTGAACTGCATGTAAATTATTCGAACGTCTTCAAGTCTTTCTTCAAGGGAAGTAATGCATATGAGACATGGACAGCAGAAGCGATACAATCAGAAGTGTTCCAGTGACTAATCTGTGGCTGGGTTAGTAAAGGCATGGATGTGTTTGGGGGGGTACTTTGGCCTTGGCATCAGTTGCTAGGTGTTGGATTGTTGGAGTGGAGACAAAAGTTATCAAATTTTACCCCCAAACAGGAATTAGCAAATGTTTGTTGGGATATTTCACCCAGAAATTAAAATAATGTCATCATTTACTCACCCTCCAAACCTATTTTCTTTCTTCTGTTGAACGCAAGAATCTTGGCAACCAAACAGTTGCTGGTATCCATTGACTTCCATAGTATGAAAAACAATTACTATGGAAGTCAGTGGCTACCAGCAACTGTTTGGTTTCTGAATTTCTTCAAAATATCTTCTTTTGAAATTCATACCGGTTTGGAAAAACATGAGGGAGAGTGACTGTTGACAAAATCTTTATTTTTGGGTGAACTATCCCCTTAAATAATCTTAAACAGTTTTTGTTACATGACAATTTAATAAACAGTTTAGACATTCTGTAAAGGCTACATTTGTAGCTAACTTTACCATAAAGTGAACATAGAGTAAGCTAAAAAACTATGTAAAGAAAGAAGGATATGCAACATTTATCATTTGAAGTGGCTCGGCTTCACTTTATTACCAGCATTCGCTGTATTTCAGACAACCTCTGATCATTTTCAACAGACCATTAACATTTTTCATTTTTGAGCAGTGCCATGGTTTCACAGTAGGTTTCCAGCATTACTGAAAGTGGACTGATCTTATTTTACCCTCCCTTTTATTCATTCATCTTTTCTCTCTGCCTCCTCTTTCTCCTTATGGCAGATGTCAGCAGCCTACTCTCCCCTCCATGGGAACAGGAGGCAGTCCACTCCCACTCCCGCTTGCGTCACGGAAAGGAGAGAGGCTTCCGAAAGTGGAACACAGATGGGAGAGGCATCCATTGATGAGAACTAAATCCACACAGACTGCGATTGAGGCATTTGACACTTCTGTACTAATGCATTAATGAGTGGTAATGTGAGAGTTAAGATGCAGATGAGAAATGCGAGAGGAATTTTTATTTTTTTTTTTACTTATTATTAGTACTTATTTATTTTTGCAACTGATTAGAAATGAATACCTTGTTACATCCTGTGCCTTTCGGGTATTCTTTATTGAGTAAATTTTATTGTTACTTAAATAATTCCATCCTAGTTAGGTTTGTCTTGGGTCTAAAATAACACATTTCAGTGGATTTTCTTACCTGCAGCCTGGGAAAAAAAAAAAAAAAAAAAAAAAATATATATATATATATATATATATATATATATATATATATATATATATATATATATATATATATATTTTTTTTTTTTTTTTTGTATTATATATTTGTAGCCAATGTATTTTCTTACCTGCAGCCTGGGAAAATCTATATATATATATTTTTTTTTTTTTTTTTTTTTTGCAGTAGTATTCTAAAAATGATTTCATGAAATGTTTTTGTTCTAATTCAGAAACCTGTTACATATGTAGGACTCATTGAGAGGGTACAACATCATCTGGTTCTCTGAATTGCCATCACCATGGCAACCTGATGCACATCCGTATGACATCATAGCTCACTCAGTCAAACAAGCAGGGACAGAATGTGATTTGAGTGTGAGCACCTGCAGTCTACAGGACTCTCTGACCAATTATTTTCTCAATAATTTTAAAAGGGTGGGTGGGGGGGGGGGGTATTGTAAATATTTTTTATATATTTAATATTTGTGGAAAAAGCCTTTTATTCAGAGAGCAAATTTTATTCAGAGGACCAAACTGAGAAATATGCATTTTAAAAACATTTAAAGGTCCAAAACATAAGATAAAATTCTAACAGCTTGTAATGTAAATCAATGTGCATTCTATAAAATGTATATTTTAATGGTTTGGAGGTGGGGGGTGTGCAAATAAACATTCCTCAAAAGCATGATGTATTATATTTGATAATGACATTTTAACATGGTATTTCTAAAAAAAAAAAAAAAAAAATATAGATGGATAATCAAGTTGCTTCCGCACAATAATTGTTCATCTTGAAATATAGCTAGTAATATAAACTATATAACTATAACTAACAATATTATAACAAACCTCACAGCAAAAAGACACACGTACCACAACCTGAATGAGGACATTTTTAGACTTATACTAAGAGGCCTCTTACTTGATAAAAAGTATAAACCATCAGACAACAGAAGGCACACACAGATTGTGTAATACATGTTTTTAATCAAAGTTTGGATTATGTTGATAATTGAGAGGCCTTTAAAATTATCAGATATGATACAGTAGGTTTTATTGAGTTAAATATAATATATAATCACAAAATGTATGCAAATTCGTAATTTTGGAATATTCAGCATTTCAAAATAATCTGTTGGCAGATCAGATTTGGCACCTTCTCTCTTTCACATGTGTCTATTGCAGTATGTTGTGATGACATGCTTCTTGTGTCAGTGACAGTAAGCAGGGTGGTTTCGTTAATAAAATCTGGGAAGACATGAGCTAATTTAGCAGGCTGAATGAAATGCTTCTTCTGCCACTGTAAGGTCTCTCCATAGAACCATCAACTAGTGACGCAGGCAATTTCACACACATCCTACCAGCTGGTAGCAGTGTGGCCCATCCAACAATTAATTTCCTGAACCCTGTCTTCCTTTTGGCAGTATCGTTTCCCCTCTACCAGTCATCACTCCTTCTATAGAAACTGCCTCCCACATTAGAAAACTTGAATATGAGCTGCTGGTCCGCAAGTAGAGTACGCAATTAAGGTCACGTACACACTGTGGTGTTGTGGGACTGACAACATAATTTAAATGCAAGACCGAATGCTCCAAATTATCATTCCAAATGTGTACAGAACAGGACTGCCACTAAAATAAAAAATAATAATAATAATAATAAATAATAATAATAATAATAATAAATAAATGTTTATATGTGAGCCTCCTTTCCACAGGGCCTGGAACAGCTCCAATAATACAGTTACTCCAAAGAATATAATTTAAAATTTTATTTTCAAATAAAGTAAGCCATTTGGCAGACTTCAAAAGTTTGTCTAATTTTGCTGATTTGCAACCATCTTTGTATTGTTACAATGTGCTGCAAGTAAATGAACAGTGTACTCTTTTTTTATATTTGACAGTTTTTTTTTTTTTTTTTTCATTTTTATTTGTTTTACAACAATATCATTTTATTTAATTTATTTTTCAGTTTTAGTTCTTTTAGCACTAAACTACTTCTTTTAGTACTGTATATTTTTATATTTTAAATGCCATAGGCCACATCCAAAACTGCATACTTCCCTACTATAAAGTAGGCTAAATATGTGACAAAAATAGTATGTCTGAATTCACAGTATAGTAGGCAAAAAATACCAAGATGACATACTATTACTAATTTTTTTTTTTAGTAGACTATCCCTTATCTATTGCCTTGGTTTACTTTGAGTTTAATGTTTTATTTTTATTTTATTTTATTTTTTGTGCTTGATACTGTATCCCCTGTGCTTTTTGTTCAATAATAATAAAAAACCCATTCATACTAAATGTGCACATTCATATTCATATTCATATTCATATTTCTTTTTTTTTTTTTTTTTTTTTTTTCGGAAACATATATATATATAAACTTTATTAATATTTATAATATAAGTATTTTAAGTGTGACTTCATTCATTCATTCATTCTTTCTTTCTTTCTTTTTTTTTTCTTAAGCTTTTCATGTTTACATATCCACTTTCCATATCTACATATTAAAGAAATACATAACATATGTATAGAACCACGCTAACCCACAGGCGAAATTACCTACCGTCTATGGAAATTACTTGAGTTCCATCAAAGTCCCGCTGACGCACATGACACCGGAAGCAATGGAGCTTCATCCGGAAACTTAAAGCCAGAGTAGCTCAATGTGACATTTCTGAGCGGTTATATCTTTACTGTTATAGAAGAATAAGAATGTTTCTCACTACAGTAAACCGTAAGTATACCTATAATAATAATCTATAGTAATATCTACAATATGAAACTAAAAATATTTACAAAGCTTCATTGTCAGAATTGCTGCGGGCAAAACGTGTAGACTGCAGAACAGATGCGCTGAGTAGGAGCGTTAGCGGCTAATAACTAACCAGTAGTTTCATGTGTAAATTCATAATATTTGTACATTCAAAAAATGCCGAAGTTCAACTTTATACCACAAAGATTTGTTGTAGATGTTACTGGTGATTATCTGTTTATATAAACGTCGTACATACGTAACACTGTTATTAGATGTCAGTGCTAATTACTTTTTTCCCCCTCTCTTTAATTATTCTTCATTTTAGTTGCCAAGAGCAAATCTAAGTGAGTATTCCCACATCTTCATTGCACTTGTTTACAGACATACTATTTTAACTATGCTGTACTAATATGCAGTATGCACTGCTGCCAAAGTGCGCTCTTATGTATGATTACTTTATGAAATTTCAAACAGAGAGTATACAGAATAATGCATTTCATTGTCAAATAATGCTATATGTTTTGTTTTCGAACATACAGTTGTTAACTTTGATTTGTTGTTGAACTTTGATAGCTGTTTATTTTGGTAGGTCTGGATAAACACTTGATTTAAAATAGTGCCTGCTGCTTGGTTTAATGTCTTGTTTTAGACAGACGCAGTGAAGTCAGTGCTTTGTACTTGTACTTACCTCTGGCTTCTTGTGTCTCAGGACATTGCTGGTTCAGATGGTGAGTGCAGCTGGCACAGGTTATTGTTTTAACACGAAGAGGGGCCGATTGAGGGACAAACTGGTTTTGCGAAAGCATGACCCTATAGGTGAGGTGAACAATCCATTTAGCTCATGTTTACTTCTCCCAAATAGATTCTGTTTTCATCAAAAGAAGCCAAACTAAGTGGATCAAAATTAGATGTGTTTTATGTCATTGTAAGTATAATGCCAAGCACTGAATTTATTTCCTCCGACTCCCAAATATGATGATCACTTTGAAAGGAACCTTATTGCACAGTATAAAGGCAGAGTTATTTTACACATTTTAAAAATTACTTAATTGAAAAAATAAATTCACATCAGTTTCTATAAAAAAAATTAAAAATAAAAACTTTGACTTTGTATTGCTTTGACATCTTGCTTTTTCTACCCACTGTTAATGTCAAGACAAATAAACTAGAAACCTGTTCATTTAAAAGAAAATGGAAACCTTTGAATTAAAATGTGTACATACACCAATATTTGAAATGATTATCATTCCACAGTTGTTTTACAGAGAATATTGCCTTAAAACCCCAGTGAGCAAGTCCATGAAAACAAACACTTCTAAATAAATAAATATTGGTAACACTTTACATTAAGGTTTAATTTGTTACATTAGTTAGCTACATTACTTATTAATCTCATTTAGTTAATTTCAGCATTTAGAAATATATTTTTAAAATCAAAACTTATATCTGTTAACATTATATAGTGCACTGTGTCTAACACGAACAGTTGTATTTTATAAGACTTAATGTTAATAAAAATCTAATTGTTCATTGTTTGTTTATCTTAATTACTGTTAACAAATAAAACTTAACTTTAAAAAAAGTATTAGTAACTATTGAAATTAACATTGACTAATATTAATAAATACTGTATAAGTGTTCATTATTGTTAGTTCATTAACTAATGTATTAACTTATGTTAATAAATGAGACCTATTGTAAAGTGTCACCTAAATAGTGTATGCTTAAGGATAGTTAAGCACTTATGAAGGTTTAGTTTTTTTTTTTTTTTTCTAAGACTGCTATTAGAAAAAATGATTGCTATCTTGTAATTTCCCTTTAAAATCAGAAAGACAATGCAATCATATTTGGTAAATAGGTTAAATATTGTGTTACACATATTTAATAAATATATTAATTTAACATGCTACCTATGACCACCCTTCAAAATTCACTTTATAAAATATTTTTTCTCTCAAGTGTTCTGGGGACACTAGATTGAAAACCACTGAGGTTGTGTACAAAACAGACCTTTGATATGTTGTGCTCCCACTTCAAAACACAAGTCAAGATAAAGTATAAAGTTATGTCTGTTTAACCGTTTTTGGGGTCTTTAAAATAGATGGTTTTATTAATGGTTTTTTTGAAATAGATGGTTTTATTTTTTTTTGTGTTGTTTTTTTATTTTATTTTTTAAGTTTTTTTTTTAACATTTTTCTCTTCATTACTCTCCACAGTGAACAAACATGTTCTCTTCATTGAGAAGAGGAAGATACGTTCTCTTTAAAAGTGAGAGACTCTTTTGATACAGACACTGAGAAAATTGACTTTTTTAAAGCGTAACTGGCATAAAACAACTGCCACAGTTTGATGGACAACATCCAACATCTGAAAGTGTCACTACTCAACTATGAAGGAAGAAGATTTACATCAAAGTAAAGGTTTTGCATCACTGCAGCTGTGGATGTCTGGTCTAATGAGACCAAAAATGAGCTGTATATCTTGTCAGGATAATATGCATTGTGTTGGATTTGTTTGGTTCTTTTGTTTTCTTTTTTGTACCAAGTCAGAAGTTTGACCTACTGCAAACAATGAACCACCTACTCAATGACAGATTGCTTTAGGCTGAAGTGGATTTGTTGGAATAATTAGCCTCCAAAATGTGTTTATAAAAACAAAACAAAAAAAAACATCAGACTTGCTGTTTGTACTTTATGTCAACTGATATGGTTTTATTTTATTTTCAGAGATATTTAAACATTATATCATATCATTTACAAATAATGCCAGGAAATTACACTATCTAGAACTCTCCAGGAAAAGGGTTTTGTTTATTATACAAACAATAATTCTGTGGACACTGTGCACAGATTAATGGTGTTGTTTTTACGTCAAGGGTCACCTTGTTGGCAGATCCTTCTGAAATGGAAAAGACGTTTGAGTGCCGACAGTTTGTACAGACACGACTGCGACGAAATTGGCTCTCCTGGCCATCTCTTCCAGTGGCATTGTGGGATAATGGGCCATGTAGAAAGCCAGAACGCCAGCTCCCTGTTAAGACATTTTTTCAATTCAGTTTGTGGCATTTGGATTAATGCTCATAATGCGGAAAAGCAGAACACTGAACTTTTCATTTCCACTTAGAGAAACAAATATGACAGCAGGGGGTGCCGTCATACTTTCAATGCCAGTAGGTCCAAAGGTTTGTAACTTGCAAAACAAAATTGGGAAACAAATGGCACCACAATGTACTCATTTTATTGAGTCAATGTTAAAATAAATATTAAACTACCAAATGCTCCGGCTAATATTTAATGATGATGACGACTTTAATTCTCTATTTGTGTACTGAGTCATTTGTGTTTGCCGTTGTGCAATGCATGGTGAGTAAGTCTGTAGATGCTGACTAGGGCACAGGTCATGGGTCAGAATGAAACAACATGCATGCTTTAAGCTTGCCTTGACCTCTGTCAGTGGTGTAGGGTCACCTCCTGCCTTGAAGTCTTTGTGAAGGTCTTCTGTTGTGAGTTGTGCACTTGCTGAGACATGCAGTGTGACATTATTTTTGTGTGTGCATTTTTATTTACTCTCTTACTTAGTTATTACTCAGGGAATATTTATTGTTGGGTGACTCTCATGTAGCCTGACAACATGTCCAAGTCATATCTAGACTCAATATCAAAAGTATTGTATTATGAAAATTATATATATATATATATATATATGTATATATATATATATATGTATATATATATATATATATATATATATATATATATATATACACACACAAACGCACACAATAATAGAAGTCTCC
Organism: Cyprinus carpio; assembly: GCF_018340385.1. Lineage (NCBI taxonomy): Eukaryota > Metazoa > Chordata > Actinopteri > Cypriniformes > Cyprinidae > Cyprinus > Cyprinus carpio. The sequence goes on along the minus strand of NC_056588.1, from coordinate 27,761,007 downwards.
CATGCTCACCAAGGCTGCATTTATTCGATTGCAGTAATGTAAAATATTAATGATAATATTACATATTACAGTAAAAACAGTAATATTGTGAAATATTATTTTAAATAACTGACTTCAATCTAAATCCATCTGAATCTAAAAATTTGTATATATTTTAAGAAACTGAGGAAGGGGAATTTTTATTTTTATTTTATTTAGGGACATTCTTTTTTCCAAGTCAGCAGTAATACACACCAAGCTGCCTTTATTTTATCTCCACTTGTATGAAATTGATAAGGACACTGGCATGTTTCACCATGCCTGCAGGGGGTAGACTGGGATCTAGGGGGAGGGGTGATGTCGGGTGTTGAATTTGTGATGGGAAAGCACAGAAGAATGCAATGATGTGCTCAGATTTAACCGCAGATCGCCCTGTCACTGGTTCTCACAAGTCTACCAGATTACTCATCTCAATGGCCCCCCTCTTAACCATCGATCTCTATTACACACTGCTGACTGTCCCTTTTTCTCCGTATAGCCACTAGGCCAAAGGCCGCAATTGTCTAAACTCCCCTGCTGATTGATGACTGAATGAAGTGACCTATGCAGACAAGAATCCATTACAAAAGGATCACAGTCCAGCTTTGCCCAGTTTGGCGTAAGTCATGCATTTTTTCTGTTTGGTTAAATGGAAGAACATCTGCAATTGGACATATGATGTGGTCATGAGGAAAGTTCTGGAAAAAATTCCCATGAAATTTAGGCAATGGCTTTAGGCCACCTTCTTCAGATGAAGGCTAAACCTTCCACCTCACCCTTAACATTACTTTAACCTTAAACATACCTTAACCATAAACAAGTAGGGTGCGTACAAGTTGCTAAATAAGGACAATAACTAGCACAAGGGTGTAAGTTTACTTGGTTTATGAATTGGACAACTGTTGCTGTCCTTTCAGCAGCTTACAAAACAACAACAAAAAATTACATTTTGAGGTATGACTATAATGTTATTGAAAAAAAGTTGAAAGTAATGTTAACCACAGACCCTAAGACTCGTAAAAAAAACGCCATTCTAAAAGCCTACAAGAATGGCCTACAAATTAACATCATGAACGATCGGCTACATTGCCAACAAAAATGCTATTTTGTTTACACAAAAATATATATATATATATATATATATATATATAAATATATATTAACTTTAATACAACCACGTTATATCTTGCTGCAAGTGGAAGTGATACATTTTCATTGGCAGTTGGTGATATAATGTGGTTGTATCAAAGTATATATATAGTGGAGCGTGTTAAAAAGAAGAAGAAAAAAAAAACTTTTCTTACTTAAACACCATGATGCAAAAACAATGCGGCTTTCCAGTTCTTCATTAAAATGATCATCGTTCAAGTGAGTTCGCAAGTGAGACTGACATCTGACAACATTTGTCTGACCCATAGTGTATCAGTGGTGAACTACTGCTCCTCCCAGTTGCTTCCAAACGGTCCCAGACACATTCTGGTAAATGTTATATAGAGCTGTCTGTCAATAAATGTTTTTTTTTGTTGTTGTTGTTTTTTTTTTGTAGAAAACAGATGAATTGTACATCACAAAACCAGTGTTCATGTGAATAATAATGTGAACAAGGAAATTAATAGGATTGATTCTGAATGCACGCTGAAGTCAGTTGTCAATGTGATATACTAAACATCTAATTTGGTGCTAGTCCATGATTATGACAATTGGAGTAAAAGCATGGGAAAACTGGATGGTCACCACAGTTGGAACATTTTATCACAACAAATATGTACATCTGCAAGTCCCCTGGTTAAATACAGTTAATACAGATTGGATGACTCGCAGATGATGTGATCAAGACGGCATCCAGAACTTTAATGCCGAAAATGTCCATCTGTGGTAACTGAGTGAATGACCAGTGGGTGGGTTGCACAAAGTCAAAACATAAAGACAGCCTAACAAACACTGTTATTCTGCTGAAAATCACAAGCCTTCAGAATTTCCAAAAGGTTGGTGTACCATAAAAAGTGTTTTTGAAAGGCAAACCTAAAGATGTTCTGAGAGACATACAGTACAACCTTCAATGTTTGCTGATGGTCAAATCTCTAATCTTTTATAAACACACTTGGGGGTCTAAGTTATCATCTTGTGTCACCACTGCATATGCTGCTAGGATAAGTTCCCTCAAAAGAATGGCTGCTGTCCAATGCAGCTCAGTGTGGGATCTTTGTGGGCTTCATTTACAGTATCTTGGTGTGATGACATCAATGTCGGTTGGAGGCATGCAGTGTTTTCCGGTAAATACCCACCACCTTCTCCTGTAAAGATCCCTGTGGTGGGTCCTCTATGGCTCTTTTCAAAGAGGTGAAGTTTGGCTGATTGCGATTGTCTGAAACAACTTGAAACAACTACAAGCCATGTTGTCTAGCTTGAAGGCAAGGTTCTGGAATTGGGTTGAGCTCCAAATGCAAGAGCACAGGCCACCCACAGTCCATCTGAACTGAGTATGCTGTAGGTTAGACAACTTGGTCTCTGTGAGCACAGACACGTACTGTAGGCTACAGATAGAATCACTTTCTTATGAAAGGGTTGGTCAGTTTTAGATATATAAAGGCCTTTAGATTTATGGAGCAAAGGGAATTATCGTAGAATGGGTGGGTAGCCACACAGAGGAAAACAACTTACTTATTTGCCCTTTCAAATTTGTAATAGTGCCTGCTGTGCTTTTCATGTAATGCCATACCACACAGCTTTTGATCACAGAAGAGGTGTCTAGTTGATGTGAAGCTGTAAAAACAAAAGATCCTTTTAACTTGAGACTGCTTCGTGTCCAAGGGAAAGGATTCCTTGGTCGTGAGTACACACTAGTGCAGTCCCTTTGAGACAGACAAGAGATTCCTTGTGCATAATATCCCTTTAAGGGAGTCAGAAGCTAAGTAAAAAGTTGGTAAATTTAGCAACCCACACACCATTTTTTAATCATTTTCATGAGTTCAAACAACAACAAAAATATTCTGGCAGTTCCATCAACCCAACACTCTTAGAAACCTCTGGGAACAACAAAAAGTTGAGAATTTCTAAGTAGCTGTTGATGGGTGGTCTTTCATGGCTTTGGTGTGACCAATGAGCTAGCAGTTGTGAACATGGAACTCCTTCCCTCTTCAAATGCATGCTGAAGAACTGACAAGCCATAATGCCCACAACCCAAAGAATGATTTAGTAAAAAAAAGAATTTGTGGCATCCTCTTTTTTTTCCTCAGCAAACACAAAGGAGTATATCATTATCACTACATCAAGACACCAATTGACCTATCGGTAAGCCTCGCCCCCCTTAGTTACTGTTGCGAACTCGGACAAACAAATGAAGTTTCTAACTGTCTTACAATGACAGCTGTCTGGTTGAAAATCTTGTCACAAGATGTTTTTGAACAATTCTGGACACAGAAGGACCACCATTCAAGTGGGACTTAAATATGCCATGGAGGGATATATAAAAGATTTTAAATTAAATATTGTGGGCATTAATTTGGAAGCGTCGGTTTACAGATCACAATGCAAGCAGGAGAAGCCTCATGTTACGTTCATCACAATCGCAGATAACAACATCCCGGAACAAAACTGTTCATATATTGCATGGTTCGATTAAAGAGAGAGTATGACAACCAGAAAATGAAAGTCTTTGTCTTTATTGGGATTGGGGGTGAATGCTTTGGGACATTTTGCTCAGTTTTGTTTGGGTTTAGAAAATAGAATAAAATTATTTCCATTGCCTATCCTCTCAGGATACCTGGAATCACTGTTACAAATACCCCAGGCACAACATTTTTCCATTTTTGAAGCACAAACCCCATAAAAACAATGCGCGCTTCTGATCTTCCAATGTTTCTCTATGGCGCTGAAACCTACAGATGTCCGAGTTCTGCTCCTCGTGCAACTGATACTTGACTGCCATTGGCTCATCTGTGTTTGAGGGGAGGTGCTTACCAACAGGTCAATTGTTGTCCATGACGTCTGCGTGGTGTTTCTGTGCAGCTGAGCACCATAAACAAAAAGACAGCATTCAATTCTAGCAGTACCAGAGTTGAGGCAATTTCATGCCTATTCTCTGAACAGCAAGGGGTTGTTTAGTATGAAATACTGAGATTTGGTGACACTGCAGAAAACGCTGGATTCAGGCCAAGGAGCACAGCGCATTGCTGGGCTTCGTGACTCACACAACAATGCTCGGAGAGAACCATGGTAAACACTTTAACCTCCTATTGAATGTTCTTTAATGACTAAAGATAGTCCTCACAAATAAACACTTGTCATATACTTTTGCTGCTGGAAGACCAAATAACTGGAAACACAACAAAAGTTTATTTTTAAAAAGTGATATGCCATCATTCTTTGAGAATATGCTGATGGAAACATGCCTTGCTCCTGTCTAGCCGTTTAGATAAAATCTGGCACTTGGCTCCATTCCCTCCTCCTCCTGGCTTTTAACAAGTGGGAAAAAACAGAGTTACTGGAAGAGGGATCAGGGCATCCAAAAGAGTTAAACAACTCAGGATTTATGGGTCATCAAAGTGCACGGGAACAGGCCGACCGCCACGTGGAGACCACAGCCAGGCGGTCTCCCGCTGAGTGGATCACTGCTAAGCACTGAGTCACCCAGAGAGAGCAGGGGAGCCAGGGGCAGCATACTCTGATGAGACTGGACGTCACATGCTGTGTTCTACATGTGTGAGTGTGTGAGTTTTGAGAGAGATATTAGGAGTGAGCTGTGGTTAAAGATCAGACAAAATAAAAGGCATATTTAAATGATTTCATCACTGTGAATAAAGTTAAAAAAAAAAAAACTAAATTGAATAAAAAGTGTTGCACAAGGAGAAAAACAAATTGACTAAGCAGTATGGTTTTGAAAAACTTCTATAACATTTTCAAGAAAAGATTCCATTTAATAATTTAAAAAAGTAATATGGTAAAAATCTACCATCAAATAAAAAATAATACATATTTTCCTCACACCTTACACATCTTAAGCATTATTATTATTATTATTATTATTATTATTATTATTATTATTATTATTATTATTATTTTCCCCCTGCACATTGGTTGCACCACATGGCTTTGATCCCCTTTTTAAGTTTTGTTAAAATTCATCTGAGTAGTAATAGTAAAGTAGTAATAAAGTAGTAGTTATAAAAGATAAAAGACAACGCTTGCACCAGTATGTGCCACTTACAAAATCTTGTATGTACTGTAAATAATCCATAAAATTAAGTAGCTGATGCTTTTAGTACTACACTATTACAAATGCGTATATGTCGCTATTGCACACTAATAACTGCAGCTGCTGGAAAATTAAATGGCTTGCAGAAAAAAAAAAAAATTTAAAACACACATATCACAACAGTAAATTTGTTATTTGGCAAACCTTTATCAAACTGATGTTCTGGTACTATATTGACTGTGCTGGGTAGATTACTTATAAATTGTAGTCTGTTACTGACTCCAAATTATATGACCAAAATGTTAATAACGAATCTATTACCATTATGTTCTGGTACTATTTTGAATGTTTTGGTTAGTTTAATTTTAATTTTTAGTTTTTTATTTTTAATAACGAATCTAATTTTGTTTTTCCATATTACATTAAAATCTCAGGAGTTACTTCAAGAAAAATTATTAGATGAAAGAGGTTCATCTGAAAAAAAAAAAAAAAGAAGGTCTGGCTACCCTGCATTACATGTAAATAAGAAATAACATGAATTTGTGCATTTAATTGTGTTTGAAAGACATATTGTGCAATTATATTTGCCTGACTAGGTACTTGTTGAAATTAAAGCATATGAAATCATTGGAGAGGTCCACCAGAGTTACACCAGTGAGAGGCACATCACCAGAGAGAAGTCCTTTGATCTCACTGTTATCTTTCTGTATGTCTGTGCAGTGATTTGCAGAAGAATCCATGACTAAAAGAGATAACGACTAAAAAATATGGATGTGGTCACACAATAATCTTGCTGTGAATTCACTGCTCATTCTACTGAAAACTACAGGGTTTATGGATTAATGATGAAAACCCCCATTTATGTCTCAGAACTGTCTCAGAATCACTTTTTTTCCCTAGAATTTTAGATACATAGAGTGATGGTGGTCTGCACGTCACACTAACAAGTAGGTGTGGGACAACATTGCAAATTTGTTTTTAACCATGCAAGATGTGGTTAAACAAGGAGAACTGAAATCCAGTCTATATGAATTACAAGACATTTTCTAATCCAAAGAATAATAAAAATAAAGAAAAGAGAAGCAGTGCAACATTTTTGGAGGGCACTTATGGTCACTGACTTTAGCATTTATTGCTAAACTTGCATCACACTATGATGTGTCCACTTTCCTTTCTGGCTTGACGCAATCTAAAATGTGACTAATGATTGATAGTGTTGTTCTTTACAAGACTCCCTTAGGTGTTTCAAACATTTAGAGAGCAATAAAATAAACAGGAAATATGAGTTGTGATGACGCCAGAATTAGCAAATCCAGGTGTGACATGAGTAAGCCTCTACAGAGATTACAATCAGAAAAGAAACCAGAAAAACCACATCCACAATTAACATGAGGTTGATGTCAGACTCGTAAAAATATGAGGCAAAGTAGCCGTATTCAATTAACATATACGTAGAACTCCAGACTGAACTTGTGACTACCATGAGATGTTTTAGTAAGAAATGACAGATAACTGTAGTGGCATGACAAATACGTAGGGCTATAAAAACATCTGGTTTTCACAGATACTGTGTCATGAAGTTTAAGCTTCAGGCGAACCAGTCACAGACTTTCTGATGTGTATTAAAAGATCTAACCAGTCTTATTAGTGCATGGGAGTTATCAATAGCTGTTATCAATATCAATAGTTATCAGGAATATATTTTCACCATTTAAGATAACGAAAGGCAGTAAAGTAGCAATATCCTTACGCACAATTTTATATTCTTTGTTTTATGAGTTTTGTCTTTAATAAAACTTTTCCTTCTGAAAAGATTTTAAACTATATTTGTGAGCCTCTTCCTATATAAGTGGGTGGTTCTTGGCCAGAATAAATTGCAAAGTGGACCTGATATCTATAAATTTTCTCTTTTGTGAGACTAACTCAATGAATGGGGCATGCTGTAATAACAAAGAGTAAAGTGTTAGAGAACGTACCCAGGAAGTACCCTAGTGTGTGGTGATGAGTCACAGGCTTTGAGCACCAGATATATCTGCTCAATATGCTGCATAGATACATTTCTTCTCCTTCATACGTCAAGTGCCTGGACAGTTTTAGATCCAAGTTTGCTCCATAAAAAGGATGATAGGTGTGAACACCACAAGATTATCAGGAAACATTTATGATAATACCAGTTCTGCTAATAGCTAAAATACAATTATGCTAAAATGTTTGCATTCTAAAAAACAGATACAGTTGCCAGAAACATACTATATTTCCAATCATGTAAATGCTTCTATCTAAATAAACATGATTTCATGTGTAGTTGCTATCTGAAATGTTATTAGGGCAAAGCTTAGAAAGCAATGCAAGGTCGTGTTGTATTCTCAGCTACAGCATGCATGCAGCATGCAAATGAACAGTTTTCATTTTCAGATCAACTATTTTCATAGCTGAGCAACAGTTTAAAGAGAATCTGGCTGATTAAGTGACTTAAAGCTGGCATTAACAATATTACAACATCAGTTCATTGCATCATGGACCCACAATGATTGAACAATACTTCTTTAGCATTTATAAATCTTTGTTTTTTGTTTGTTTTTTTCAAGTTGGATATATAATACATTAGTTAATATAGTACATTAACAAGACACATGAATTAACAAACAATAGCATTATTTTTTAAACAATTATTAATCTAAATTGATATATGATATAATAATTTGTTGTTCATGGTTAATTCATTAATTCATGACACCCAGTGCATTATTTCTATTAACAAATTTTACCTTATTGTAAAAATTTAACAAGCTGGCTAAACTGTTGACATAGCTAGATAACTAAATAACAATATGGTTTAAAGTTAATATGAAACAGTAGCAATTAAGTAATTGGACATGTGAAACAGGACATTCAGCAAGAAAAAGATTTTATCCATTAGGAATTGTTTGTATTATGAAACATGATAGAAACATGTATTAAATGGGTGTTACATAATGAAAATGGAGAATAAAGAGAAAACTTACAGGGATTGCAGAACCTGCTTTTTTAAGAGGTGATGCAATTTAAATTTTATAAACTGAATCAAGCTTTGCACAATAAGACCAGGAATGAAATGACCACCATCACCCTTTTGTTTACTGAGGTTTGTTGTCGTCAAAGTTACCGGAAATCATTTTTCAATATTTACCACTTTATGTGATTACACAGAACTGGCTGAAGATCAGTGGTTAAGAATACATGCAGAAGAAAGGACAGAAACCATACATGATAATAACAGAGGGTATGAAGAAGTGTATGCTGCAGGTGTGAAGGATAGCCCCCACTCAAGCCCACCAAAAGAGTGGAGATAGAACTGAAAGATCAGGTCAATTAGTATCCCGTTTGTATTTGTGTACTTGAAGCTTTGCCATCAATCTTTCCTAGCTGGCTGCCAAAACAGAAAAGTGCACACATTGCTCATAAATGTGTGGTTATCTGCTTCTGTAAACTGCTGATGATTCATCATTCACTCTGAAGTCGTCGGGTGAGAGCCAAGTGGGTACACGAATGTGTGTGCTGGGACGAGGGCTGAATCTAAGGGGTTGATTTGTACTGAGGGTTCTCACTTTTAAGTCCCACCTGTACATTTTTCCCCCTCCAACCTCCCAGCCACATCAAAGCTGCCCTGACGGAGCACTCTGGTTCAAACTTTCAGTCACGCTGAAACTTTTGCCCCAGGCCACACTGACACACCATCTGTGCATCTGCCTGCCTGGTTGTGGCTGCTTTAACTTTACTGTTTCCCATCAATCCAATCCCTTGTCTGTCATCTCACCCTGCCACGATGTGAAATAGGGCGGCCCCATAGTTTCTTGCATTTGGCAGGTAGGTGACTTTTTGGGCTGTTGTATTTTGTTTCTATTATGCAGGTCATGGTAAGGCAGGCAAGGTAACTGAACTCTAGTTGCCTTCTTCAACAAACCTGAAGACCTATTTGGAAAATAGACTATTCAGGTTAATGCAGCAAATTTGGGCTCAAAGTTATTGTCAAACTGCTTTTTGGAATTAGTATTCATTATTTAATGTTCATTTATAACTTATAAATGACATATTTTACTTTAAAATGGCAACACATTAGCAACTCTTTCTATACACCTAAGCATAGCAATACCCTGGCAACCACCCACAGAACCATAGCAATGTGGAGCAAATTTAGCCTGTTTATGTGATATGTTGTATGCAATGTGACTAATATTGTTTTTCACCTCAGACTCACTGCAGCAGAAAACATCAGATGCTTTGTAGAAATCAGAACACAGGTCTGCAATAGCTGGAGCTGGATTAAAAATGGTCTTCACTGTAAGAGACACAGAAAATATTATTCAGATATTATATAGATATCATATATACAGATATCATATAACCCAGATATTGGGTTACATGGGAACTTTTTTTTCTTAGAAAAAAAGTGATGCAAATACCACATGTAAACACCAAGGTAAATAAATTTTATGTCAAACTATTGTTATGAGTTACTATAAGCGGCATGCATGTAGACATACCACAGTTCACGTCAGACAGTCAGTATGAAACTTGCCCTCTGAGCTACTTACATTCATTCGATTTGATATAATGAAACTTTGCTCCTTTCTCAACATAACCATAGTTTCATAACAACATCTTTGGCTATCACATCCTTTTTTCTTTTTTTTCCACTCTTCTAAACATAAAATGTTTTGTAAAACTCAACCACAGGAAGTAACTGTATGTAACCAAACATCTTCTTACTTCCTGTCTGTCAGGGGATTTCTAGTAAGCTTAGTAAACGACGCAATTTAAGAGGTGGGAAAATTTAGTATGTCATAAGGAACATTTCTGCTGAAGAATTTCACCCAGGTTTGAAGATGATCTTTACTAGAAAATATGTTCATATTGGATGTAAGAATTGTCATCCTCTTAACATATTCCCTTCCCCTAAATGACATTTGCAATTCCCTCAGTGCAAACTTTTTGAATGACAACTCTTTGGCCTTACACGTTAAACAATTCAGTGTTTTGAACATAAAACTCACACCTGAAAGTTCGTATTTTTTGTTCATATTCATATTCATATTTTGAAGATTGTCTAATTAAAACTGTAAAATGAATGGTGATTTAGACTGTCAAGCTCCAAAGAACACAATGAAGCAGCATGAAAGTACAATAAATGTACTTCATACGATTGGTATGCTACAGTATATTCCGCAAAAATTGTGTTCGGTCAGGAATCTTGGGGTGATCTTTGATGATCAGCTGACCTTTAAAGCTCATATTGCAAAATCAGCATGATAATCCAGGTTCGTACAACACAACACAATATCAGGAAGATCAGACCTTTCATAACAAAGCATGCAACACAGCTTTTCGTCCAGTCCCTTTTCATTTTAGGCTGGACTATTGCATTGCTTTTCTGGCTTGACTTCCAACATGTGCAATCAGACCTCTGCAAATGATTCAGAATGCAGCAGCATGCAGTATTTTCAACGAGCCCAAGAGAACCCATGTCACACTGCTTCTCATCTCTCTGCGGTGTCTTCCAGTTGTGGTTATGTTTTCTTTCAATGTACCCTGTTGGTGGAATGATCTACCTTACTCCATCCCGACAGCCAAATCCCTCACAGTCTTCAAGAAACAACTGAAAACTAATCTCTTCTGTGAGCATCTAATGCATTGATAAGTGGACAACGTAATATGGAAGAGGAGGCAAATAATTAAGGGAAAATAAGTGGCAAAACTGTTAAGAGATTTATAAAACTCAAAATGAAAAACAACAGACGCACAAGTTAAATGTGAGCTAAATTCATGCTAGAGTGATCAAACTTTCCTTCAGTAGCCAATCTCAAGCATGAAATTACATGTTAGCTGCATAGAAGCTTTGAAGTTAACTGGAATTAACTACACTTGAGGAGAGAACCGAGGCAAAATGGTCCTTATATTCATTTATTTGAAAATGCGGTTAGGAAAACAGTATTCGGATTCTTCTCCAGTGAGCCTGTGGGGGTGGCATGTGCGTAATCCAAGCCTTGAGCTCTGGCTAAGTGCTATTTGCGCACGTCATTGTCTGATGAATTCATCCCAAGTGATAGGCGCATAATCTGGGCTAATGGGCTGAACACACACACACACTAACACTGGGCAGTGCCATTTTATGCTGCGGCGCCCGGGGAATATCGATGCCCCGCTAATGGGAGAGAAACAGCACTCTCCCCCCATGTATCTGGGAAGTTCTGAGTCCGTGGTGAATGTGAATATCGAGGTCTCTTAACACTTAATATGGCCCGCTAATGGGCTAAAACAGTTGGAAGTTCTGTGGTGATGGAATATCGGGGCGTTGGTGTGGGGAGGGGGGCATCCATCTGTGTCATCCATCTGTGGAATAGGCTTCTTGCATCATTGTGCATCTCCATGACAAGGATACAGGGTGTCTCTGATCAGTGGGGACCTGAACATACAAGGTGCTAATAATATCTGAGACACAGCCGGTTGTGTTATTTTCCATGGGAGGAAAGAGTCATGCTTTGCTCTCACCAATCATTCGGTATAAGGAGCTAAAATTAGTTTTTAGAAAGTGGGAGTGAGAGTTTTTGGAAGACGAAGAAAAGAAACTAAACTACTGTTGATAAATGATTAAGCTATTGCACTCATGTAACCCGTTGGAGAATATACAGAGAGACCATCAAAAAAGTGTGGAACAATAAGTTATTTTATGAAAAACAGTAAGATGTGGACTGTATTAAATAGAAAGGCTGTAACTGAAAGCTGAATGCTGATACTTTACCTGCGAACATACAGTATACTCACATAAAGCAATAAACACTATATACCTAATCTTGGCTGTGTGATTGTAACAGAAATGTAAACTGTTTTATTGTACAGCTCTTCATATAAAGCTGGAAATATATTACTGTGTAAACAATTTTGTTCGCATACATAAACTGTAAGAGTTTATGTTAAAGTTCTCATACATAAACTGTAAGAGTTTATCATGATTTTAATGGTAAAAGATAGTCAAAATCTGTTAATTCTCCTCCTTAGCTTTTGGAACACCTCCTTGTGATGTGCTTTGATTCATCATGTGACTTTCTCATCAAGGTACAAAACATTAGTACTTCAATAGGTTGGTATATTAACATTATATTGTCAAAGAGTCAACAGCAAAGCCAGATCCTTCAGCTCCTCCTACTTGTTCACATTCACCCGAATACTGATACACTCCACCTGTAAACACCAATCAATCCCGGTATAAAACCACCATCACAAGCCAACAGACATCCTCTATTTAATCCAGTACTTTAGAAAAAGAACACTACCAAACATCAACAGCGGCCGGCTCGGCCCCATCAATTCGTGCCGCTTTACATTAATGAGACATGAACTTGGCTTAACCATATAATCAGTTTGTAATAACGGGGATAAAACAAAGTTTACATGTGTCCATGGATTATTAACAGTATAGGACACCCCCAAACATATGAAGAAAAGTACCTGCTGACACAGTATTACAGAAATGGCAGTTGTAATTTGGTTGTAGTTTCATTTTGAATCTTTTGCAAGGAGTTATTATACAGTAGGTGGACAACCAGAATGCAGGGCCGCGGCTGCAAGTCAGTCGTGTGTTAAAATCATTCGCAAAACTTCTGCCAGGTGGCGCAAAGGGACCGATTGCGAACTGAATGTAATTTTAAAATGATGGTTTGTTAATGGAGATGAAAGGAGGAAGTAAAACAACAATAATCTCTCCACATGGACGCCTTTAAAGAGAAATACAACCTTCACAGATTACATAATGCTTTCGTTTTGAATTGATTCATTTAAAAGTAGACATTTCAAGCTTTCTGTAGATATATTTCTCAATTTTAAGTTAATTTATTATCAGGAAAAAATTAAAGTGATCGAGAGGGCGCCTCCCTGTCATGCATGCGGATTAATAATTTTTGCACAAACACTTGAATATGAATAATAATTCACATTTTGCATATGCATTACAAAGTAAATCATTTCTACATGTAATTATCCAAAATAAAACCAAACAAGATTTGTAATGAAGATAAAATATGTAGACAAATAAGAATAAATGCTGCGCGTGCACTCAGCATCAAGTGCGCTGCGCAAATCATGCACTCTGATATTTTACACACCTGCATTTAAATGCGGCTGCAATTTATTTATTATTTATTTTATTTTTTACTTTTTTTTTATTTTTTGTTTTTAAGTTTAGAAGGCTCCCTTTAAAATCACTGAAGTTGTCAATTAATGAAGCTCTTATTTACACTGTGTGTATTTTGTTGATTATAATGAGATAACTTGAGTTTAAACGTGAGGACCCTTTATTAATCAGTCCATTCTTTAGAGTTTCAATGATTTAGCTAAATCGTGCAGGTTTCATTTATTTGTTTCTTGTTTTAATTAGGTCTAAATAATGGGAGCGAAATTATACAGTGCCCCACGTTTTACTAAAATAAATAATTTATAAAATACGCAACAATTTCTCAATCAGTGTACAGACAGATATCTATTTCCCAAGAAGTTATCTGTCAAAATAAAGGACAGGTAACGAATAACAAAGTAGTGTGTGACAAAAATGCATGCTGTTTTATTGTTTTATTAAAATATAGGCCTAATATGTGAGAATATTTACATTTTGCATATAAATCCATGCAGCCTAGCTCACTAAAATAGGCTACCACTTTTAATGCTTCGATGCAAAGTAAACCACAATTTCTTTAGAATAATATAACACATAATTAATATTATATAAATAATACTGCACACCTATTAAATGTGTGAAATCTAAAATATGGTGTAATACTGCGTAGCTTAGAGAAAATATTATCACAGGCACTTGACATTTATCCAGCTTGAATTCGTTCTAAGAAACGCAAATAACTTCATAAGTAATACACTTTCATCTGTGAATATTAAATATTTTAACTACAGTGTTTTTCTTTCATTTTCCCTGACTGCAGCCGTCAAATGTAAAACATCGGTGAGGCAAAGCTGAAGGCTATTTGCGAAAATGTGCTTTGATGCGTTTGTTTGATAACTTGTGGTTAAAGCGCCACTCAGTGGTCAAAAGCAGCAAATGCACTTTGCAGACGCGGCGGCACGCATGGCGGTAGAAACATCATTTGGTTGGCCACCTACTGTACATGCTCTATGAATAACCTTGAAATATACATGAAGATGAGCCAAGTTTTAGAGGTTAAACTGAGGTTAGACCACACTCTCTCCCAAGTCGACCGATAAATCAAGGTCAGATAATTCCCGATTCCAAACAGATTTGACAGAGAAAGGCATTGTAATGTGATCAACAATTCCACCACACACCAAGGAAACAGATTGTCAACTAGAAGATGGCGCAATCCAATCCCGCACAGAATGAGATCTCCTTAAAGTAACTCTATATGCCAAACAACCCGAGTTCACAATCCTTTTAAAATTCATATGAAATAAATATATTTCTGTTGTATAAAATAAAAGTAGCACAAAAAAGAACGACAAACAACTTTGAACAAGAACCAAAACAGGCCGCACATTACAGAGAATATAGGTCTGCCTAAAAAAAAAAACTGAAAAATGTTTGGATACATGACCGATCTACTCCAACGCAAAACATGTCCCCAAAAAGCCCACAGTGTCAAGAAATAAATCAGACCTTCTCTCCATTAGCTTCAAGAAAAGATTTCAAAGCTTATCAGTCACTAGACAAGTTTGCAGGATAGAAGATCATAGCAGAAACTTAAGTGTCCATGTCCACCTTGTTATTCTCCTCTCCTGGGCAGTTAAAATGCCTTCTTCTGTGGCAGTGAGCTGATAAAATCCTCTGCTTTCTGAGAACTGTCGAACATCATCTGCTCACCGTTGTGCTGTAGTTTAATTATCACTGGATAGACGAGAAACGGACGAGAAACGTGCTGCAGACCTAAGGACTGGGTTCCTTCTCCTGGCAGACGTGGCTGGACTGAAGTCAGGAAAAAACAGCAGCGTGACATTATCCTGTGTATTTCACCGGGTATGCCTGCCGTGCACCCTTCAGGATCGCCGATCTGTCTTGCCATCTCAGCAAACAAAAGATAAGAGTAGGCGGCTGCTCAAAGTTACTTTTTCTTCCGTCATAGACGCGACAAGCCCGCTCAATCTCAATATCGCATCCTTTCAGTGCATTCTTCCGTCATAGATTATCAGAGGAAGCCTTCAGTGCAGGAATCCCCGCCCCCCCTGGCAACCCCACCAGTCATAAGTTATTTGTCCTGGTCCTATCCTCCATGTTCATCACTTTATCGGTAAGTTGTTCTAGCTGCTTTCTCAGGTTCATGACTGTCCTACTATCCTCACGTGCAGCTGCTTGAACAGAATCGACCCGGTCACGTGTCTGTTTCTCCGCGATGGCTAGCTTTTCAACTTCTGCTTTTAGCTCTTTTACAGAATTGTTGGTCGCTTGTATGTCCATATTTAGGTCACGCAATGCCGGGGTCAGTACAGAGTCTATCACATCTCTTACTGTCGAGGCTACAACCAAATCCAAAGTACTTTGCTGATCTTTAAGGGCTAGCTTGATACCATTAGCAATGGCGCCGTCAAGATCCTCTTTGGTGATGGTGGAATCATTGAATTTTTTCTTTATTGGTAATTGCTCAATCACTCTTTTCCAATTGTCCTTGACTGTTGAAGTACTCATGATGGAATAGATAGAGAGTGGTTCAAATTTACTATTAGGATTGTAGAATATTTGACAGAGTACGCAGAGCGAAGGACCGTGCATGCACCACCGTCAAAGGGTCACATGATCTCAGTGTCTGGTCTTGTTGTTCACATGTGTGCATCAACGTTCCTAGCTCCTTACCTGATTTACTTACCTGATATACTCGTCTGCTCAGCTGTCCAGGTCCATCACCACCTGCAAAGACACCAGTATGATTATTCAGTTAAGTCTATGCTCTGAACTCTCGAAAGATATCCATACCTGTGATCCTCTTCTGAAGCCTCGTTTAAAGGGGTCATATGATGCGATTTTAATTTGTCCTTTCTCTTTGGAGTGTTACAAGTGTTCGTGAATAGATAAAATCCCTAAAGTTGCAAAGACTAAAGTCTCAAACCCAAGATATTCTTCATAAAAGACTCGTCCACGCTCTCCTAAAACGACTCATTCAGACACGCCCCCACATGTCTACATCACGATGTGGGAAGATTTGCATAACACCGCCAAAATGTTCACACAAAGAAAGAAGGCATAACTTTGATTCTCGCTGTAGTATTGTTGCTGCCGCCATGTTGTGGTGACACTGTGTGTTTCGTTGTGAAAGTGAAAATACTTTGTTTGGTCTTCCAAAAGAGAACACAACTAGAAATCAGTTGTTAAGGTTAAGTATTTACAACAGTTCAACCCAGATATTCAGATGTGTGCAGCGAATTTTATGGAGGAATGTTTCCTGATCCTGGGAGAGTAATGTTATGCCGTGTTTCCACCGAAATTATCCGGAAAAATTGTACCAGGAACTTTTTTCCCCAGGAACTATTTCCCCCCAGACCTGTTGCTTTCTGCGTTTCCACCACGGCCTAAAGTACCGTGAAGATTAAGCAAATAGTCTGGTGACGTAAGCATGATTCTCAATACAAAGTAAGCAAATTCCTCGGTAGTTCGGACTTTGCGAGTTTGTCTCGGGAGTGTGATCTCCCGCAGACGAAACAACACAATTCTGGTAATTCTGCAAACAGCAGCATACTTGATAACATCATTCAGCTCGCCTTGGCTACTGCAATTTTCCTCACTGTATATTTACAATAAGACGAAATATGATATCAAATACCACTGCCTCCTTTCATTTTCATTTAAACATAATAATAGCCGCAGAAATGTACTTCGTTCAGGGAAATGTGTATATATACAGTCTACATTACATGAAACGAAATATTATATAAATTTCCTCTTTTTATTTTCATTTTAATATATAGATAAATTGAATAAAGACCAAAGATTACCTGTTAGATTTACCCAAAACGAATTATATTTTATGTTTAACTACTAAAGAGATATCAGAGCTAGCGGCAAATGTCAGAAGGTCTAGCCGAGGTGAGACTGCTCTTGGTGGATACATGAGCACCGAGCTCCCGCTGATCACGTGGAGCTGATCGTCTCCGAAATCGGCGAAACTCAATAGCAGAATCTGTGGTGAAATCTACATTACCCATGATGCCGAACAGAAAATTCCACCAATAAGAGAGTCGCAGTGCGCAAAGCATGCAATCTTTAGCTCCATCAATGCCTTCCAGCAACTCAAGGATGCCTTTTGCACCGATACCTGATTGTGCGATACCTGAGATCTTTCTGCCATAGCCACCACCACAGTTGGAGCCGTTTCCTGCCCTGGGCCGAGTATTCCAAAACTTCCTATGGTAGGGTCTGGGTTTTAACGCTCCCCAGTACCATTCTGGTCAAAATGTCTGGCTTTCCATCAGGGACATCCGTCTTTGGCTGCCTAGTTGCAAACGGCTTTCTCCTCTTCTGAAGCCTCATTTAATAAACTCAGTTGAACTGTATTACCGGTGTTGTCCTCTTCTGTTTGCTGACATATATCAGTTAATAAAAACGGTATTTTGTTTTGGGTTTTTTTACAGTAAATTTTAGGTAAACCCTAAATAAAGTAAAACCTAAAATGTTTGCTACCATATTTTTTTATGGTAAATTTCTGGCAACTAGCTGCTTTGTTTTTGTACCGTAAATCTTTACAGTAGATTTTTTTACAGTGTACAGTACACAGAAATATATATTATATAGCAAATCTCAACTGCCTGATCTTTTATTTTGTCACAAAATGTAATTATATTATTCATGGGTTTCAGTCACGTGACTTTTTTGTCGCGGCCGCCATCTTTAGGACCTGGCGTAGCCTCTCCTTGCTGATCAAAAACCAAAATAACACTTCACCAACAATGAAAAACAATGGGATTTTTAAAAAATAGATACTTTAGGATTAGGTCCTTATTTACTGTCCAGCGAACTGCTGACTCCAC
The DNA here is from genome assembly GCF_018340385.1 of Cyprinus carpio. Taxonomy (NCBI): domain Eukaryota; kingdom Metazoa; phylum Chordata; class Actinopteri; order Cypriniformes; family Cyprinidae; genus Cyprinus; species Cyprinus carpio. The sequence goes on along the minus strand of NC_056588.1, from coordinate 27,742,784 downwards.
TATAGTCTAGTGGAAACTTACCAATTTGACGTTTGCTGATAGGCTATTTACATCTACCTCATACACAATCCCTCTCCGTTCACTCGGGCCATTTTCAGTTAACTTTTCACCTGCTAGAGACCTGTCCATCAGTCTGGATCCATCTGCTGCACCCGACCTGGATGCCTGTGTACACATTTTCAGATTCTGTGTTTAATCAACTGGACTAGATGCGATGCCGTAACTTACTGACACTGCCACTCTTACAAACGGCGATGCCGTAACTTACTGGACTCGCCAGACTTAGCCCAGTTTCATTTCTATATCTACTGCACTGTTCATTAATATTTCATTTAAAATTTATAACGTTACCTAGACAAAACATTTACTTTCATTTTAATTATAAAGATTATAATACATAAATAACATGACTTAACAAATCTATAATCATCTCATTATGAAAGCACTTTTAAAGTCCACTAATTAACTAGCTTGACAAAGATGGCATAAGGAAAATTAATTTACACAACAATTTATTATTCAGCAGTTATACAATAACTGTAGATAAAATATTTAACACATTTTGCAAAATTACACATGCATTTACTTGAATGAATGAGGAATTTATATGTACACTTGGATTGTAACGTTTAATAAATATTACCTAACTGATGCTATGTATAATTTTTAAAGGTAATCAGTGAATACTGTTCTTGGTTGTTGCTCATTGAGGTGGTCATTGTGCAGCATGTCTTTCCACATCTTAGTCTAGTAAGTTCTTTGCTTGGGAGCTTTCATTTCTGCACCTGTAAAGAGCAAATAATGCACAAGTATCTATTACTAAAGGTCTAACTGACTGCACCAAACTGAATGAAATTAAACATTAATATTAAATTATTTCCTCCCTTTATGTAACAAATCTGTTGGTTTTGATTACCCGTATTCTTCAAAGTATCTTCTTTTAAGTTCTACAGAAAAACAAAAGTGAGGGGTTTGGAAACAAAGAGGGGGAATTGATGTAATAATGTAAATGATGACATAATTCTGGGTTAATTATACTTTTAAGTAAATTAGAAGAAACACTTTTCAAAATTAGAAGAAATACTTTGACCGCAGTACATTATCATTATAAAAATCATTGCAACTAGCTTATATATTTAGTTAACTGAGATTATTTGAAAAAAATAAAAAACGTTTTCTATAGAATTTTAATACTAATAGGTACAAACAAATCCTCTTCATTCTAACATCCTTTAAGTAATTACATTCAGTTACATTCATAAAAATAATAATGTGGAAACTAAAACTATAGAGCTTTCTCCTTGAATGTGCTGGACTGTCATCATCTTCCTCTTTTTCGTCTGTTTCAGCATGCAAATCAGCATGCAAATTTAACCTTTTGCAAGTTTCATTATGAACTTGCTAACTAAAATACTGAAATGTAAAAACGCATCTATGCTTATGAGAAATATTAAATAAAAAAAAAATAAAAAAAATGCCATACATCCACATCTCTTGGTAAATAATCCATAGTGATTTGCTGTTATCAGAGTCCACAGCACAGCACAGCAGATTGACGGAATTGCAATTTGGTCCTACAAATTGCGGCTGCACCACTGTGTGACTTAATATGAAAACTATAAATAGCCCATAAAATAGGATGAACAGGAAGTAAATTCAATAGGTTGTTATGGTGATCATGACGCCCAAACAGAGTTCTTCTTCGAGTACTCACTGTGGTGCTAGTGGACTTCCACAAGGCTCACCACTTAAGCTGTATCACTAAACCATGACATTTACAGTACAGTAGGCCTTACATTTAGAGGCAGACTGGTTATGTCACCTTTCTTTAAGTCCAAGCAGCGCTACATTAAACTGGGTCTAAAATTACCCTGCGTAGGCGAGCTGGACACAGGTAGAGAGCTTCTCACTCATCCATGTCTCATTCAGAAGAGTACTTAGTGGCGTTTATGTTATTTTAGGGGCTTTTAAAACTCAGGACATGCAGCAGAGCTCGGTACTTGGACCAATTTCATTTTACCTGTGTCATTTACGATGATAGAGGCAGCTCCAGTTGCAGCATGTTCAGTCTGTTCTACATAGGCTAAAGAGAGAGAGAAGCGGATAACCTAAATTGCTTACCATATATAAAAACTGAATTGAATAAGTCTGAATGCTCATTTAAAATCTTTTACTGTTTATAAATTATGATAATAGAGGCAGTACATATGCAGACTTACAAACAGTGCTGAAGCAATTTTAACACTGTAGCTTGAAGATATGCATCATTTAATGAAATAATTAATTTAATTAATTAATTACAAAAATAATAAGTTAAACTACAAGTAACTAAAAAAAATGTAGATAACTACAGTAAGGGACGATATATTTTAAATGTCATTATAAGATTGCAAAATGCACTGCAAGGTGTTCCAAGATCAGAACTGAACTGCAAAACTGAGAGCTCTTACTCAGTATTTTTGTCTTGTTTTCAAGTAAAAATATCTAAACTTCAAAGCAAGATTTGTTTTTTGTTTTTTTCTTTGTCACTGTTCATCATTTTGCCTATCTACATCGGCTGTTAGACTAATAATGACATAGATGTCAGCATGATGAAAATAGTTGTCATCATGAAAATTAGAGAATGTAAAACTGGAAATTTAGCTTCTGCTTATGACCATCATGGCATCATACCATTGTGCTGATCTTTCATCAAGGTACATGCAACAAACACATCACTGTATTTTATACATTCATGCATGTCATTTTCATTTACTTACTCTGTTCACATATTTCATATAAAGGGAAAAAGGCGCCAAATATTTGTAAATTCTGACACAGCTAGGAACTATTGCACATGATGTACAGTATTTACATTACACACACATACACACTGCAACCCAAATGATGGAAAAATTCATTACTTGAAATAGAATCTTATATTTCAAACTGAAACACTATTTTAATAAGATTTCAAATCATCTACAAATTTTTCATCAGGTTTGTAAATTTTTTTTTTTTTTTTCTGTTCCAAATTACAAGCATGAAAAACTAAATATATTTGAGTTACATTAACATTACACTAAAAAAATCTGATTTTAAAATATATTTTGCTGCTTATCTTAACAAAGCCTTAGATGTGAAACAATGTAACTCTGTTTGGCTATTACCAGTCAATATGCCATTATTTTTGAAGTTTTGAATATAGTCATTCCCAAAAACGTCTCTGCCGACCTAAAGAGAAAAAGCAACCAAAGATGAAAAGCTGAACTTGAGATGATATTTTCTAGCAACTCACTGACCGGTCAAAGTTCTGCACTGCTATATCAGGCCAAGCCTTCCAGATATAGCATCCCCAAACAAACGCCTCCACTCTACAAATACAACTTTAATCTCCACCTCTCTCCCTCTTTCTCTCTATGAGACGTTCATTGTTGAGGTAAGGGGCAAAAGGCTTCCTTTTTTCCCAAATGGGTCTGCTTTTATCCCACACTGGTAAAGACATGCCAAGGATGGGGTCCTAATCCCCAGCAGTGGAGACCCTTCACTACCTGGCCTCCTGTCTTTGAAGTGTGATCTCTCTTTGAATGTTTCTGAAAGCATAGAAGTCTATTTTTACACACTGCATACGCTTCAGTATTGATTGGGGTCTTTGCACTGACAAAATGAAGAGCTTTAATACTTGGTTAGGTTATCTTGTGTGGTTAAATGCTGAAATACATGAATTGCTGGGTATCAACCTAAACTTTTTGTGTCTGTGTGTACTTTAGGCTATATTCAGTTATTTAGGATGTTCAGGAAAGCAGACCATATTGGGTACCTTATACACCATGGCAGTCTTGGCCCCCATTCGTGCAGCTTGGATGCATTGATTGGCCCCTTTGCCATCAAAACCGATAAAGAACCTGTGCCCATGTATCGTCTCTCCAGCCTTGGGAAGCAGAGGTGCCTGACTAACAGAAACACATATGGGACTAGGTTGTAAAAGAAACCCACATTTAACTGTGCTTTTAAGAAAATTCTGTCATCTTTTATTCACGTTTTTCTAAACCATTTCTGTGTAACACAAAATAACATTATTTAAAAAAAAAAAGTTTCATTATTAGTTTTTTATTATTATTATTAATTGTAATTATTATTATTATTATTATTATTTTTAACTGAAAGATGACTTTCATTTTATGGACCAAAATAGTTTTCAGCATATCTTCTTTTGGGTTACACAGATAAAAAAAGAAAGTCATACAGGTTTGAAACTGCATGAAGAATAATTGACAACAAGGCTTTCCTTTTGGGTTGAACTATACTTTAAGTACATAAAAGTAAATAAAGTAAAACAAATTTTTCCTTTAAAAATCATTTTAATACACAGTTTGTATTTAAAGCAACCTATTGGGTTTCCTTAATTTTACATTTTTAATTTTAAAACTGATGAATTAATGCATTGTGGGTGTTCAATTTTTGTACTGCTATGCAATTTGCTTTCAAATGAATGACAGATGGGCAATTCAGTCAGAGTCCATATTGTTTAAATCAAAGGGCCTTTTACTGGAAACATGCTATGTCTGGGAGCTGTAAGTTAAAAAATAATATGACATGACATCCTGAGCCCTTCTAAATCTAAGGCAGGTGCCCTGAACTACCTAAAAAGCTAATTGCTGTGCTGCCTTAGTGCGTGACATTTCAGAGCGGGTTCCATCAGCCTTTCACCCGAGCAGAACTAGCAGCTATTACTCATTCTATTGAACAACAGAAAACACCTCTTAATCCCAGACATCTAGTTACGGTCTGGCCCCAATCCAAGTCTCCAGGAGCCCATGTTTATGTGATGGCAGAATAGGCAGATAAAGTTGTTTTTCACTTGTGAGTTGTTTGTGTGGTGTGGTTAGTGGTGGGAATATTACAAGAAGTCAATGCAGATGAACAAAGATCCTGCCGAGTTTTCAGTAAAATGAGTAGTAAGTGAAGAGATTTCAACTGGTTATGATGTTTTTTTAATTAACTGTGGTATATTATGTTGATAAAGATATACAAATTAAAAAGAAGAACTAATTGAGAATTTACTTGAGTAAAATTATATACTTCATGTAAAGTGAATACAAGTTATTAATTAAATTAATTTTTCAATTAGTCTGCAGTATGAGAGTACATGCTCTACTTCACAACCTGTACTCAACATTTACCCAAGTGTGTGTGACTGAGTCATTGTCTGTGTCGCAGGTTAGAGACAGACTGGCCTCACCCTAACTCCTCGCTTACAGTCCCTCTATTGTTTAATGAGCAACAGTCATTCTCCCACAAACCAAATTCTGATACAAATGCTGTAACTTTTTTTGTGCCAAAAGCAGAAACACAACAGGTGTTCTGTGTCATAGGTTGCGGTGCAAGCAGCTGTTTACTACTTTATAAAAGTAGGACAGAAAACATCAACAGCAACAATGGAGCAACAAACAAACAAACCAAAAAAAAAAAAAAATTCTATAGTAATTTGTTTTTTTTTCGACAAGTGGTATGACAGTACCATATTTGTGTACCATAATAAACATATAAACATACTTTAAGGATAAACACAGATATTAAACTATGAATACAAGTTATACAAGACTATCAAAACAATACTAAACAGTGCCACAGTACAGATTTTTAGCAAATTTTTTATGTATATGGTACAATGGTATTCTTTAAAATTTCTTTGACTTAGCATGGTTCATCTACTGTATATAGTGATCACTTGTTGCTAAATGATAGTTTTACCAGTAATAATATATATATTACAATATATTACATTATTTATCTATTACAGTTAATATCTATTACAGTTTGAATCAAAGATAAGGTGCCTGAGGTTTATTGTTATTGTTTATTGTTATAGGAACATTTGAGACCTGAGCGAAGAGTACAGGCGCATCTCAATAAATTAGAATGTCGTGGAAAAGTTAATTTATTTTAGTAATTCAACTCAAATTGTGAAACTCGTGTATTAAATAAATTCAATACACACAGACTGAAGTAGTTTAAGTCTTTGGTTCTTTTAATTGTGATGATTTTGGCTCACATTTAACAAAAACCCACCAATTCACGATCTCAACAAATTAGAATATGGCGACATGCCAATCAGCTAATCAACTCAAAACATCTGCAAAGGTTTCCTGAGCCTTCCAAATGGTCACTCAGTTTGGTTCACTATTCTACACAATCATGGGGAAGACTGCTGATCTGACAGTTGTCCAGAAGACAATCATTGACACCCTTCATAAGGAGGGTAAGCCACAAACATTCATTGCCAAAGAAGCTGTCTGTTCACAGAGTGCTGTATCCAAGCATGTTAACAGAAAGTTGAGTGGAAGGAGAAAGTGTGGAAGAAAAAGATGCACAACGAACCGAGATAACCGTAGCCTTATGAGGACTGTCAAGCAAAAATCAATTCAAGTATTTGAGTCAACTTCACAAGGAATGGACGGAGGCTGGGGTCAAGGCATCAAGAGCCACCACACACAGACGTGTCAAGGAATTTGGCTACAGTTGTCGTATTCCTCTTGTTAAGCCACTCCTGAACCACAGAAATCGTCAGAGGTGTCTTACCTGGGCTAAAGTAGAAGAAGAACTGGACTGTTGCCCAGTGGTTCAAAGTCTTCTTTTCAGATGAGAGCAAGTTTTGTATTTCATTTGGAAACCAAGGTCCTAGAGTCTGGAAGAAGGGCGGAGAAGCTCATAGCTCAAGTTGCTTGAAGTCCAGTGTTAAGTTTCCACAGTCTGTGATGATTTGGGGTGCAACGTCATCTGCTGGTGTTGGTCCATTGTGTTTTTTGAAAACCAAAGTCACTGGACCCGTTTACCAAAAAATTTTGGAGCACTTCATGCTTCCTTCTGCTGACCAGCTTTTTGAAGATGCTGATTTCATTTTCCAGCAGGATTTGGCACCTGCCCACAGATTCTCTATGGGGTATTGTCAAGAGGAAAATGAGAGAAAAAAGAGAAAAAAGAGACCAAAAAATGCAGAACCTGGGTTTGCATATCACCTCAGCAGTGCCACAAACTGATCACCTCCATGCCACGCCGAATTGAGGCAGTAATTAAAGCAAAAGGAGCCCCTACCAAGTATTGAGTACATGTACAGTAAACGAACATACTTTCCAGAAAGCCAACAGTCCACCAAAAAAGTTTTATTGGTCTTATGAAGTATTATAATTTGTTGAGATGGGTGGGTTTTTGTTAAATGTGAGCCAAAATCATCAAAATTAAAAGAACCAAAGACTTAAACTACTTCAGTCTGTGTGCATTAAATTTAATACACGAGTTTCACAAGTTTCACATGAGTTGAATTACTGAAATAAATGAACTTTTCCACAACATTCTAATTTATTGAGATGCACCTGTATGCAGAGTTTGAGTGTGCCACATACACACTCTTGACTAACATCGCTTAGCAAGTGAAGATAGTGAAGGCTCCAGTGAAGGCACACTAATCGGTTCAAATTGTAATCAGCAGGTGGCACTGTCTGGCTTCATCACAAACACACAGATGTTCCACACAAGACTTGTGTCTGATTCCGTTTGACTGTCACAAACACAAGCCACATAGAAAACTGGATTTTACACATCAAAGCCATGCATAGCACTTTGATGGGTGAAATGTGTCAGCCACCCTCCAAAAAAACATCCTAGTGAAAAACAAACACACACTTCCCATCAAAACTATTGCCTAATTGATGCAATCTCTTCTGTTCAAAGGCCAACAGTGATGACTGGATTTTTAAATGTATGAGCAATTGGATTTTTTTCATAACGGGTAATTTGTTTTGAGCACTTGGAGAATGACAAAGAAAGAAATGAGTATGATTTAGTTAAGTTATGTGTGGAAAGAAAACTGCTGACTCTGGATAGCTTAGCAATGGTTAAACACGTGTATAAAGCAGAACACCAAAACTTTCCATTATCTTTATGTCACTTTACCTGTGCTGTTTTAAAATATCAAATTAATAATCTTTGAACCATTTTGCACAACTCCAAGTTTAGGCCACGTTCCAGTCAAAAGGTTCACCTGAGCTGTAAATACTGCAGAAAAGATGACTGGGACACACTTGACGCTGAAAAAAACTTGCCGGCGGCAATTGTGACCAGTGAATCAGTTCCTTGGGGAAATATTAATAATAGACAGAGCAGGCAGAACAGAAGGCAGTTCCCCAAATCTGCCTTTGTTGGACCTTATTTGGTTCCTGCTGGAAGGATTAATTCCTTACAGAGTTATTTAAAAAACTTAAAGTCTGCCTTCTGCATGTGGAATATGTTCCACTTCCAGTATGAGAGTTTGTCACATGAGCATGAAATCACCATATAGAACAATATCTGAGGATTGAACATTAAGCTAATAATAGAGGGTGGACACTTGTTTATTATACAATGCCATTAATGTAAATTTATTGATCCAAAATGCTTTAAAAAAAAACCTGTTATGCATGAAATTACAACTCAAAGGTTGTGTATCAGTGGACTAACTGCTTGCATTTCCTAAATAAAAATCTTTCAGTGTCAGAAATGTACATTTTATTAAGGAATGATGTATGCCCCCATATAACTGATTTTTTAGAGGCATGAAAATACTATGAAGCCATTTTTTTAACCGTGTGTCATCTATTATGGTAAATGGTTGAATCAATTAATTAAAATAAATGATCTCATATTTATATTTGAAAAAATGGCTGTTAAATATGCCAAATTAAATGTACACAAACACAAAGGTATTAGTAAATAATTCACAAGATATCATAATGTGAAAAAATGCTCTGCTAGAATGCATGGTTCATAACCAGCTGGTACTGTACATGCAGTATGATTACATGGCTCTCTATTGTTTGTTGCCATAGTAGATTTTGCTGCAATCACTTTTCATTCTTCAGGACAGAGTAATGCATTACAAAGTCATTTTTGCCCCCACATTTTAAACATGGGAGGACATATGATTTGATATGATTATGATTATGATATGATTTGAGCCCATTTTCACTTATGACAATGAAATCCTTTGATGACTTACAGTACCTAACTAAGTCAGTCATACAAGAGCCCACCACGACAACACTCACGTCTTCAGACATGTCCTAATATTAAAAAAGAGAGATATATTTATATTGAATAAAATAGATTGAACAGATACAAAACTACAACATTAGATAACTGAAACTCATAAATTTACATTATTTATGGAAATTTTTAATCAAATGTTGAGAAAACAAAATTGAAGAGCAACATTTAAATGGTTAAATATTGGTAGTTACGCTCTACATTGAGCATGCCTGCACTAATGTGGATGATTATTTCAGGACTGGATCATGTGATTGACAACAACCATGGAAATCCTTCATTAATTCAATCCCTTTCGTGCAGGCAACGTATGTGAATGGTAGAGTGCTAATCTGCTCAAATCTCTCAGCAGGCCTCAGGGGGCTGTAAAAGCCTGCCGGCGGCTAAGGAACAGCCTACATTTTCTCAAAATAACTTTAGTCCAGGCTACATTTTCTGAATACTTAGATTCAAATCAGTTTAAATGGTTTGAATCCCTTGAAGTGTTTTGCTGTGTGGGCATGACCCTTCAATAGATATTATCATCTCTGCACGAACAGAGTTACATGGCCGTTACATGTAGGAGAAAATATTTAATAATGTTATGTATTATAAGTATAGATTAATTATTTTAATTATTATTAAAATAGTTTTCTAGGGAGTGAGTGCATACATTGTCATGTAAATAAGATGCAATACGCCAAATTTAGTCAGAATAATTATGAAAGTGGGCCTGGAGGACAATCTGACAAATTACTGAAGTCATTAGTTAAAATGTGCAGTGCTGGTAACAATAATATCCAGTTCCAAATTTAGTCAGAATAATTATGAAAGTGGGCCTGGAGGACCAATCAGAGACAGTATGTTAAAGTGTTTCTAGAGTTTTGCAAAACTCTTTATCTCGCCTGGTTTAGCTGGACAGTTATTATCAAAGTCCACTAATTATTTGTGGGATAGACTTGATTAATCACCTTATTCACAAGAATTCATGCAATATCACATGCAACTGTATATATTAATTAGTGTTTAGTATTATTTGTACATTATAATAGTTTGCACTTTACCTATTCGTCCACTGATAAAGCCACATCTAAATAGTCAAAGCAGTACTGCTCTCACGTCTATTTGACAGCACATAAACGCACGTGACGAGACATGCATTTGAGCTGTCCCTATTTTCTCCTGTCTCTAAATACATGATTTATACTTTCAGAACGTGCCGAAACATAAATATCACGTAGATAATTCAGTTTTATCTACTATAATATATTACTGACCACACGAACGCATTATTCAGGTAGTAATTTCATTATACCGTGGTAAGATTATCAGGCATATTTCTAAACATCCATAAACAAGTCTCTCAATAACAACAGCGGAAGTGGGAAATAAGTCCATGCTCGATATCTGTGCTATATCTCATAAAAAAGGTACCGAAAAGTCGTTTATTACTAACAAAAATTTTTTTTAGCGACATGACTGCTTTGATAATAAAAGAAACGTCATTAGGCCAATACTCGTTCATAATGCTGGAATAGCATGTTAGCTAGTCTGTTAGCATAGATCTGGAGCTCCAAAACAAACTGAACAACAAACGAAATAAAGCTCAGCGGCGGTAGTGTTGTTGTTTTGTTTGTTTGTGCAGTTTCTTGACAATATTGTTAAATACCAGTGTTTATAATGTTTTCTAGAAGCTTTGTTATACACAGCTGAACTCAGGATTTTTAGTTACTTTTCTTGTATAAACAAGTTCTATTTATTTTATACTACTGTGCAAATCCCACTAATTAGTTTAATCAAGGGCATTGTAGTCTTTTCTGTTTTTATTTCTACTCTTAATTACTGTGATAGCATTAAGTTACACTTCTCTAAACGTTTTCCAAAACAAGTTATTTAGGTTTTAAATTATAAAAGTACAATATAGATAGAGATATGAATATAATAAGAATACTGTTCAAAAAAATAAGAAGAAAACTATTCAAAACCTTTTTATTGTTGAGGTTATTCTGTTAGGACATCAGTGTTGAGTGGAATTAACTTAGTATATCCATTACCAGTGACAGTGGGACTAATTGATACTTGCAAACATAGCTCAGACACATTTGTTCTGAGAAAATATTTGTCATCATTTGTTTGTGTATTTTGATATCTGATATCACTTTGATATCTGGTTAACAAATCCAGTGACGTACAATTTTATGTGTGTCTGTATACTTTTCAGGGCCAACCGCATTTGTGTTTGATTGTCTTTGTTTTCCTATTAAAGGGATACTCCACTCCAAAATGAAAATTTTGTCATTAATCACTTACCCCCATGTTGTTCCAAACCCATAAAAGCTCCTTTCGTCTTTGGAACAAAATTTAAGATATTTTGGATGAAAACCGGGAGGCCTGTGACTGTCCCATAGACTGCCAAGTAAATAACAGTATCAAGGTCCATAAAAGGGATGAAAGTCGTCTTCAGAATACTCCATCTGCCATCAGATGTGCAGATCTGGGTTATATGAAGTGACGGGAACACTGTTTGTAAGCGAAGAAAACAAAAATAAGAATTTATTCAACAATTCCTTTGTAAACAGTCTCTATATCACCGTATGCTCTTCTGTTTCATCTGTGCCACCCAGACTGCATGTCTGATGGCAGATGGAGTATTCTGACCACGACTTTCATACCTTTTATTGACCTTGATACTGTTATTTACTTGGCAGTCTATGGGACAGTCACAGACCTCCCGGTTTTCATCCAAAATATATCATAAATTGTGTTCCAAAGACGAACTGAGCTTTTAGGGGTTTGGAACAACATGGGGGTAAGTGATTAATGACAACATTTTCATTTTGGCGTGGAGTATCCCTTTAAGTTGCCTGTTCCAATTAAAACTGATTTCATAAGTTCAGCAGTCATTGCAGTTATTATGATAATTAAAGGTGACCAAGTGAGAATGTATAGATGCTGGATCTTGGATTCTTTAGAATGCAAAAGAACCTGCCCACTTTTTTAGTGGCCATGGTTCTGGAACTATTAAGAATGCATTCATTAAGTCAAGTCTTTGTTTAATAAAAATAAAAATAAATAAATTCTAAACCATGAACCAAACCAACTAGTGTTGGTGAATTACATCACAAACATGAATAAAATAAAAATGCTGGAAAAATATAAAACTACTGATGTTTATTATGTGTATATTTCATGTTTAATGCAAATTATGCATATCTATAGAAATGTATTTTTTTTATGTTTATTTTTTATTTTTAATTATGATTATGCATATCTATAGTTTTTTTTTTTTACATATTTTTTTTTTTTTTTCAATTAATGGAAGGTTTTTTTTTTTTTTTTTTGCAGAATCATAAAGGATCTAGTTTTTCAACAGGAATATTTGCTGGCAATATAATTAAAAAAAAGGGGGAAAAAGTTAAAAATTAAATACCCAATGGAGAAAATGAATGCCATTTACTTCTGTAACCCATCTGTTGCACTCTGTTTGGGTCTGAGGGCATGCCACCCCGGAAGAAAATTTTGTACATTTAAAAATTATGTGGTGCACTTTGAAAGTTCAAAATTAAGTGTCTCAGTTTACATTACATTCATACTGGTGTTTTTAAGAGGTAAAGGAAGTAAATAAAATAATAAAAAAATAATTATTAATTAAATAATATTATTTTAAACATAATTTATTGTTGTTATTAATCTCATTCCTATAACAGTAATATACAGTAATACAGTATATTTTCTATTTAAGTTCAACTGACAGATGCTTTTTTATAAATAAATGGTGCTAAACACATTAGAGATCTATGTTATTATGAGAAGTGTAAAATTATTTTAGGTTTATTATGAAATGGTTGCAGGGCAGATTAAACTGTGGTGGTACCTGTGGTATTACTGATGAGGAATGAACATCTAAATTTCTGTATATTCATGGTGTCTCATTACATTGACAGTGCTAGAGTTTGGAAGATGAACAGTCTCTCTCCAGAGGTGGCGTTGAGCCGTATTTCTCCTGAGCTGCGGCCTTTACTCTGCTCTGTGGTGCGCAATGGACGGGTTGGTTTAGACTCATCCAGCTGTCTCAGAATCACTGACCTCAAGAGTGGGTGAGTGTTCTGTAAACTAAACAAAAACATCTAACTTTTTGAGAACAATGCATCTATAAGTTCTACAAGTTACAAATATGACTAATATCTTGATGATTTAAAATCCAATCATAAATGATTAATCAGAATTCTACAAAGCAGAGGGGACTTTTCAAAATTAATCAGTGAGGTTACTGTCGGTCACTGCTTCCTTAAATTTCTAGAAGTCAGAAAGAGCTTTACTGCCAAGAATTTTTACACACACAAGGAATTTGTCTTGGGGACAGGAGCTTCCAGTGCAGAAGAAAAAACTGACATAGTGAAAACATACATCATAGTGCAGACATACATAGGAATTACACAGTAGAGATGAAATATAGCACTAACATAAGAAAAACAGAAAATGTAATGTAATACAGAAGTAGAAATATAGAGAAACTTATTTGTTATTTACAAGTGTACAGTTTATGTAGTTTACAAATGTATAATTTTCAGATGATATGTATAAATGTGTCGGTTATAATGGACAATGTATAGTTATGAAAGTATTAATTGTTCAGGCTGAATATAGTGGGCCAGAGGGCAATAGTTGAAAGAGAGAGTGGGCTAGGAGTGAGGGGTCCAAAGTGATTTTCTTAGCCCTTTTCCTCACTGTGGAGGTGTAAAGATCTTGGAGGTTAGGCAGGGGGGAACCAGTAATCTTCACAGCAGTCCTGACTGTCTTGTCTTGATGTCTGATTTGGTAGCTGAACCAAACCAAACACTTATGGATGAACACATAACAGACTCAATGATGGCCGAGTAGAACTGCTTCAGAAGCTCCTGTGGCAGGTTGAATTTCCTCAGTTAGCGAAGGAAGTACAACCTCTGCTGGGCCTTTTTAGCAGTGAAGTCTATGTGAGTATCCTACGTCAGGTCCTGAGAAATGGTGGTGCCCAGGAACCTGAATGACTCTACTGCAGTCACAGTGCTATCTTTGATGGTGAGTGTGGGGAATGCAGGGGGCTTCCTTCTGAAGTCCACTATCATCTCCACTGTTTTGAGCGTGTTCAGCTCCAGGATGTTGTGAATGCACCAGACAGCCAGCTCCTTAACCTCCTTTCTGTAAGCAGACTCGTCTCCGTTGTATATGAGGCTGATGATGGTAGTATCATTTTGCAGTGCATTGGTTCGTATACAGGGAGAAGAGCAGTGGGGAGAGCATACTGTACATCCCTGAGGGGCACCAATTCTGATTGTGAGAGTCCTGGATGTGAGTTTACCCAGCCTCATTAGCTGCTGTCTGTCTGTAAGGAAGCTGGTTTTCCACTGACAGATTGGGGTGGACATGGAGAGCTGGGTCAGTTTGTCTGAGAGAAGGTAGGCATGATGGTATTGAAGGCCGAACTGAATTCTACAAACAAGATCCTAGCAGTTTCCCCTGTTAACTCCGTGATGCGATCTGCTCTGAACAGCTGGAAGGCCGCTAGATGACGCATGCTGTCCGGAATGGCTTCACTTAGTCTCACGTAGCCAGACTTTCAGACTGTCGGCAGAAGGTCTGGGAACCTTAGCCACTTTGAATGGCCAAGGTCCACCCAAGAGGCCATATGGCTGACAGGTAAAGCAACCAGTCACGTTTCGTTTTGTACCGCATCATGTTTAGGGGTGTGGTAATGTACCCACAATAAAAGACCAGTGTGTAAAACTCTTGGACTCGCATAGAGGATTCTATGCCACAATCTTTAAATATTACACATACTTTTGGAAATCCAGCATTTAGTTGATCTTGATAAGCGCTCATTGTCACAGTTGTAAACATATGATGACTAGGCTTCACTCAGCCAGGTTTCAGTGAAGCACTGTGCAGCAGAGTTTGAAAAGTCCTTGTTGATGCGGGTGAGGAGAAGAAGTTTTGTTAAGAAGGGAACAGACATTTGCAAGATGAACTCTTGGGACTGCAGTTCGAAAACCATGCTCGCGGAGCTTCAAAGTCCCCATAAAATCAATATAAAGGGATACTCCATACCAAAAAATTTTTTTTGTCATTATTCATACTTTTATGGACCTTGACAGTGTAATTTATTTGGCAGTCTATGGGACAGTCTCAAGCCTTCCTGTTTTCATCCAAAATATCTTAAATTGTTTTCTGAAGACAGACAAAGCTTTTACAGGTTTGGAACGACATGGGGGTAAGTGATTGATGACAAAATTTTCATTTTGGGATGGAGTAACCCTTTAAAGTTTAGTGTTAGAACCAATATATTAGTCTTAAAGTTATCTATAAGGCACTGTGCTCCAAAACAGTGACAAAATTCGTATTTAGAAGATATAAGCATTCAAAGCTTGCAGTTCATCACTTCCGCCAAAACGGCTTAAGGATTTTTTTGATGTCACATCATACTTCATCTTCTCATCAAATCTTCTGACCAATCAAATGCTCTCTAGAATCTGAAGCGCCCACCCCCTGCACTATAAATGGACGCTGAAGCGCCGGCTGATCGCTCACTTGTTCACAGTGTAGTATTTCCTGTATAGCGAATGGCTCGTAGTGCACAATGTAGGCGATAGGGAACGATTCAGACAGTGTAAAGAAGCTTTTGATTGGTGCAAATAAGGTCTGGTTTCATGTTGTGTCACGTGAACTGCGGCAGCGCACACAGTCTCCGAACTTTGGCTCCGGTCCAAAGACGCGATCAAACGGAGCAGATCATATGCACGAGTCGGCATAAATTAAAAACTAAAAAGCAGCCATTACTTCAGTCTTCAGTGTGACATAATCCTTAATAAATCATTCTAATATTTGGTGATGTAAATTTGAAAACTGTTTTTCTGCTTTACTGTCTTTACTGTAACTTTTAATCAATTGAATGCAACCTTGCTAAATGATTTTATTTATTTATTGCTAATTTTCAGCTATTGAAGTGGAATTGAACTTTTTCCCCCTTTTTCATTATAGCTGCACATCACTAATGCCTGGTCCATGCTGTGACAGATTTAAACTTCACATTCCATATGCTGGAGAGACTCTCAAATGTAAGTAGTTGCTCTATGAGTATGAACAGATCAGATATCACTCATGAATATATAAGTTGCTGAAGTTTGATGATGGTGGTTTGTTAGTGATATGTTCCTGTCGGACATGCTGTAATAGTGCTGATTTAATGTGTAGTGATGCATTATTGATTTATTACAGTTTCAAACTGCAATGTACAATATAAATCATCTTGTTGTTGTTTACTACAATACAACTTTAGAATAAAAGGATTGAAAGGATTTGTAAAATACTGTAGAAGGTAAGACATCATGGTAGCTTTTGTTTGACTTCTGTTCAGAGAGTCTCTTTGTGTTTGTATTTTCTGACATGTTATCATCAACTTCAGATCTGGGATTTGTCATCAAAGTGCTAGTGATTTTTTAAAACCTTATTAAAGCTGAGGTGGCAAATTCATTAAACGCCAGTGATATTTTGTGTTTAATAAACAGTTTATTTGTAATCCAGTCCAGTGAGTTCATGAGAGTCATTTTTGTAATTTAACATCTTATTACTCATTCTTGCTAAGGCAAACATCAATTTATACTTAAAGAAATAGTTCACCCAAAAATGAAATTTGCTCACCTGCATATCATTCCAAACTCATAACACTTTTGTGGAGCATAAAAGAAGATATTTTGAAGAATGTTTCAACAATTTTGTCCGTATTATTAAAGTCAGCAGGGACCAGAAGCCCCCAAAAGTACATAGGTAGTGTGAAATTAATCCATACACCCAGGATTATTGTCATTAACTAAAACTAAAACCATAAAAATAAATTAATAAAATACACATTAAATGAAATATAAATTATTTTCTTTCACGTAGTTGTCAAGGTAATATTTCTCATATTCATTTAGTTTGTTGAAGTACTAAAAACTAAAACTAAATAAATATAACAAATATTGGTGAGACTTGGCGACATGAGCATCACAGCTCAATATGTGGGAGCTCATGCCTAGAAGTTCATATACCTTCTGTTTATTTGCTTTATTTTGTAATAGACTAATTGTTTAGTGCCTAGCCAGCCCTTCTTTTTATTTGATTTTTTTTTTCAGCCCATTACGCTGTGAACTTTTTTTGCAAATGTTAGACCAATAAAAGTGTATTACACAGATTCTTCAAGACTTCGTAATGGTGGTGCACTGAGCACAATTCTTTCGATTTGGAAACAAGCTTCTGAGAAGGGCTTTTAGAAGTTTTGTCTGAAATGCTTTCAAGTACCACAGCTCAGTGATGTTTAATGAGGTTGCATAGTAATTATAACTCGGCAGTGATCTTAATTGGGAGTTCCTGTTATAGGTCATGAGTCATGAGACACTCAAAAACTCAAGCAGTTTTTCACGGAGGCCACATATGAACAAATTTCTTGGAGCTGGAATTGTCATGCAGTCTGACAGTGAGAAATCAAGGTTACTCAGTGAGGCTTTCTTCCTTTTGGAGATGCATGGCTATCGACTTAATTGTAATATTATGTTGTAATTTGTATCTGTTTAGAAGAATTATAAGAAAAACTATGGATTGTTTGATGAAGAAGTTTGGTTGTTGGTCATTTTGAGGGCATTGGTGCATGCCTGAGGCAGTGCTTTTAGTTGTGCATTATCAGAGCGTAATAATGTTAAATTTTTGCATTAGTGGCCTTTACTGAAGGTCAGAGCTCAAGTGCAAATTGAAACGGAAAATCCAATTTACTACTAAAATGGAGGCATCGCTGAGCGATGTGCACATTCTTAACACTGTGTCACAATAAATCATAGTAATCAGTATTTGAATTACATCCGTATTCTCACGTTAAGTAATAACATGTTCCTCTCACGTTAAGTAATAACATGCTTCATTTTTCAGGGAGTAGTCCATTAAACATTTTATTGACAGTTCTTTCCATGAATTAAAATAATTTTTTTTTTTTTTTTTTTTAGGTATTGTTCAGATAGAAATTGGTTTGAATGATTTTCTTGGAAAGCTGATGCGTTCACATATCCATTATTCATAAAATCTATTATGTTAGAAACACATTAAACTTTTTCTGCATCTAAATAATCAAGAAAGATAACAGAGTTGAGAGTTGGAACTGCTTCCTGGGTTTAATTGTACAACTGCCAGTGGCTGACAGCTGAAAAGTGACTCAAGACCTTTTCATAACTAATCGCCTTTGTTTTGCCGATAACTTGCCAAGGGATTCCAGACCTATGCAGATTATTATAGAATCTTCCAGAAACTCTGCATCATATGATATTTGATGGATCTGTGGAGTTGTGTTGTATGTCCCAACATCAATGGAATTCATTTTCTCAATTTATTTTTACTTAGAGCTGCTTACTGTAGATTCAGGAGAAACAGAGAGGGGGAAAAAAGCAAAGAAATATCTTAACATTTCTTAACTGTAGCTTGCTCTAATTGCTAGGTGGTTCATTTTGTTGCGGTTCTTCCAGGAAGAATGCAGATTGTTTACTTGTGATACTAAAGCTTTGGCAGGAGTGCTGACTGTTGTTTGCATGCAAAGAGAGCACTCCAGTCACTAAACAACATCCTCCGATGTTCTGCTTCTCACAAGAGTTTGTGACAGCTGGTATGGTATTTTTTGAGTGGTACCCATTTTGACTACCCTCAGGGTGTAAATTTGGGTAGTGCTGCATTATTGCCCAACATTTACGCTTCTATGCCAAGTCCATTGCTATCTCTTTTTAGGTATTTGGCAACTTTTCCAAGATGCCATCAGATGTGACAGATGTACGACACACATCATCCAGGCGCTTTTCCCTTGTGCTCCATCTGTGGAAAATTACTGTCTTGTGTTTATTTTGCTCTGTTTTTTTATCCATGGAAAAGACTGAGGAGCAGAAGTATGAAAAATAAGATAAACAGAATGGCTGTATAAATAGAAATATGTATTATTTGAACATGTGATGGTCTAAAATCATGTCAAGTGAAGTTACCTTTATTTATATAGCCCTTTGTACAATACAGATTGTGTCAAAGCAGCTTTACAGTGTTAAACAAGAAAATCATTTGCTGATAATGTAAGAGGACAATAGAAAACAGTCAGTTCATCATGTCTGATAGGAACATTGATGAGAGCTAAGCAAGCTACAACAATAAAGCTTGAAACAATGTCGCTTGAAACACTGATGTTGAGTTGTTAACTTATACAGTACTTCAAAAGTGTATGGCTACTGAAGCTCTGAGAAGCACAAAAAAAGTACCAGAAGTAAATATGTCTTTTGTTTCACCAGATCTTCTGCAGCTTACTGTGAAAATGTACATAATTATTAATAGCTTTAATAATCAATTTTGTTTTTCCACCTGTTTAAATCTGAGGTATTCATAACACTTGCAAGAACTTTTTGTGTATATCTTGAATGAGATAAACATATGTTTAGTCCTTTAAAGTGTCAAAAATCCTTGTCAATGTTGTGGTAACCTTTTGTGATACAGGAATGGTTCTTAATAATGATAAAGAAATTAATAGCCTATGTACTTTGACACGGTCCAGTGAGGTATGTTGTAGTACCCATCTTTGTTCCCAGAAAGGTACCAAATCCTTTTCTGAAAGCTTGTTTGTGTGCTTTCTAAGGGATTAATGGAACATGACAAATGTTTTTTGAAGTATAGAATTTGTACCTTTTTACCTGTAGCACATAGATAAAGCTCATCAAAATGGTGTCACATGTCCAACAATATTTATATCGGAGCTTTTTCAGTGGCTTGCTAATGTCCATTAGTATTATATTGCCCTTTGAGAGTTGGTGTTGCTTCAAGAGCCATTATGCCATGGAAACAAAATAGTCTTTGATACTGGCATTAGTTGTTCAGTCGAATAAGATCATGCTTTGATAAACAACCATGCTACCATTATTTTTTACATAATGAGCTTACATTGAAAGTACAGTGAGTACAGTGTGTAAATATCATATTGGCATCTAAAGTAAATCTTCTTGACACAGTGAGATTTGCTTTTTACATAGTGGAACTCTTCAGTGCTGCTTCAAAAGGAGTTTACAAATGTGATTCGGCTTGAACTCGATGTAAATCAATGAAGTATGTCATTTATTAAGTAATGATCATCGTGATTAACCCTTTCTTCTTACAGGGGACATTATCTTCAATGCCAAAGACCCAGAACTGCCCCCTGACTTTATCTTCGGAGAGGATGCTGACTTCCTTCCTGAACCATCAGAACTCCCGGTGAGTATTAAGATTATAATTATGTGACGTCATTACCCTGCATTCTGAATATAGAAGTTTATATAAGCATAATGTTACAGAACAGTAGTTTAGTAGACTAACTATACAAATACTGTACTTATAAATAGTAGTAAGAAGACATGAATGTACAAAAAGAAAAAACAACACCCATGCAAGATGATGCATTCAGTTTAGATCTTCTCTGTACAGAGAGACCAGATTTAACCAAATCTGACAAATAAAAATAGTATTTTTTTTTGTTTTTGTGTATGTTTTTTTTTTGGTGTCTCTTTTACCCCACAAAAATATTTTTCTAATATCTAGTGTGAAAAAAATGTGTTGTAGACAGGGTATAAATGTTTTTTTTGAAATGCACACAACAAGGCGGAACAATAGCTCTGTTATGATTGAATATCTTTGAAGTAGCAGTGAAACAGAGCTTTCAGCTGTTTTGACTTCCTTTAGTGCGGTTAGTTAAATCAGATGGCAGGTATCGATATGCGTGGTCGACTCAGCAGCCAGATTTGACCCGCGGGGCTTCCAGCGTTCTGAAGAGAGAGTGTTGGGGAATTACATAAGCGTTGCGTCTGCGCTTAAGAGTGTCCTTCTTCTGGTGCCGATTTTAGGATTCCACAATTAGCAACAGTGGCAGTACTGCTGCAGAACATACTCGAAAACAAGCATTCAGATAGAAAACTTGAAATCTTTCTTTCTTTCTTTCTTTCTTTCTTTCTTTTTAAGGAATGTTGTCGGTTTATTTTTTGTTTGGGGTTAGGAATATAATTTTTGCCATAAAAGGCTCACTGTTTCTCTACACAATCAGTGTACCACATGCTTAGCATTTGTTTATCCTGTATGGGGTTAGATTTATTTCCAAATAAATAGATTATGATCCTCAAATAAATGTGGAGCGTTTCATAAAATTCGATTTTCAAAGAAAAAAATGACTATTTATTTTATTGTAGCTAGAACATGCTTGTTCAGCACAGTGTGGTGTTATCTGATTGGCTTGAGTAGATGGTGGGTGGAGTCCAGCTGTCTTGATGCTAGAACTGTTTCAAAATCCACAAAAGCAGTTGAGTGATTCATAAATGCACAGGAAGTGATCCACAAATGTTCAGACGTGATTATTCCAGTTAACCACACTTATAGTTAATTATAGTTAACTATAATAACCATAAAAAAAAATAATTTAGACTTAAAAAAAAAAAAAACCCTAAGTAATAAAAATGACAAACAACAACATTACTAAACGAAAAAAAAAAAAAAAAAAAAAAAAAACTATTTTTATATTTCCAAGTCAGTGAAATCACTGTTCTATATTAATGCGCTGCTTTAATTGATGCACACAAACAAACACATCACTCGCACACACAAACACAGAGGGAGAGAGAGAGGTCGGAGATCGCAATTCACGCTACACACACAGAAACTTGTCAATGCTGCCCCACTACTTAAATAAATAGAACAGCATAGATACTGGATCGCTACATTATATTCCTCAGCAACGAGGTGGTAGTCGAAGTAACTATACACTGCTTTATTGTTTGTAGAGAGAGAAGCGCAGATGCAGATAACACACACACACACAACTGTCATTTCTCTCTCTTTCACTCTCTCTTTCGATTGATAATTAATTCAAATAAATGCTCTAATTCATAAAAAATAAATGTGGTCTTACTGCACTATTTCATCTCTGTATCTGATTTGAAGCGAGCAGAATGCTAGAGCTAATGAGCTGTAATTGATGAAAAGAACCGTCATTTTTACCCTTCCGGTCAAATACTGCACTGCAAACATAATTAAGAGCTTTAATTTGTCAATGCTGGCAAATGACCATGGTATAAGCGGAATAATGCATGGCTAGCTGTGCATTAAATGATTTTAATGCACTCCGAAGAAGGCAACCATCCTCCACTTCGCGTCAGGTCATGCTTGGCCTCCATGTCATGCATTAAAATTGTTTAATGCACAGATAGTCATGCGTTATCCCTTACTTATACAGCAATTCTTTCTGGTTCTCAAATCTGATTGGCTAAGAGCCTTTTCCAGGAGTGCGATATTCTAGTAATAACCGAACTTTTCATCATTGGTATCACTCCACTTGCAGTATTTCTCACAGCAAGTGTCATGGTGGACACCCAAATCCACTAAAAT
This sequence comes from Cyprinus carpio, assembly GCF_018340385.1. Classification (NCBI taxonomy): domain Eukaryota; kingdom Metazoa; phylum Chordata; class Actinopteri; order Cypriniformes; family Cyprinidae; genus Cyprinus; species Cyprinus carpio. The sequence continues at coordinate 27,720,314 of NC_056588.1, read as the reverse complement.
TTTATAAATAATACTGTTTTGTGTCACAGAATGTAGTTTTACGAGTTTTTAGGTGACAATGTACTTGTTTAGACTTGTGGTTTGTTAATAAAGATAAGGTTTATTTGAAAATTTTGGTTTTTATGTGAAGATGATCAGCGGCCGTTTAGCGCTCATGAACCCACTAAGAACAGTCTTACCTTGGCCAGATCTTCAGGAATTTGCCAATCAGCGGCCGTTTAAACATGATATATATATTTTGTTTTTTTTTTATTTTTTTATTTGTTACAGAGCAAATAATCTGTGGTCTTATTAATCTATTATTTGTTACAGAGCAATTTGTTTTTTTTTGTTTGTGATTTTATTTTTTTTGTTCTACAAATGGAACCCTTAGTTACATAGCTGTGCATCATATTTTTGTGAGTTTATGAAGAGTTAGTGAAAGAGTCTGATGGACTTTTTTTGTTTAAATCATCAGCATTTTTTTTATGTTTTTTTTTATTAATTCATTGTTTGTTAATTTCTTTCTTTTCGGTTAGGTTAAATTCTGTTAGTTCAAACAATACATAGGTCAAACCCCATAAGAAACCAGTCATGAGCCATTACCTTGTTTCCTTGATCCTTGATTTTTATTATATCCCTATTATGAAAATGAATGTTCTGTAATCACATTGTGTGAAAATCACAACAACAAATTCCACTGACCAGTGTCATATTGCATTCAGTTCTATTCTATTCTATTCATAGGCAAAATTTACTGGCATCTCAAAGGGGCCTGCCAGATTCCTCTAATGTTGTGTTAAATTACACAGAATTCTCATTATTAATGAGAATTCATCATATGGGTTTGTTCCTCAGAGATGATGTTTGCAAGGGAGAAAGAGTTTGTGCAAGACATAGTCTAGATTCGTCTGGACTCTGTTGTTGAGACTCCTCATACACTGATTACTTAAAGCTGTCCTCCAGGCTATTTTTAAGGAGGAACGGAATGAAAAAATCCCCTGCTTATGTCAGAGTCTGTGAAACGGTGACTGTTGCTCATGAAGCATGAGGGGGAAGCACCTCTGTGCTGCCAAGTCTGCACTCTGCCTATGTTTTTGCTTTGTGTTTTAGCTTCTTTATTATGGCGTGTATGTGTGTGCAGCCATTCGGTTTCTTTTCCAGGGCTTTTTTCTTGCTTGTTTGTTCTTCATCCTGTTTTTTCTGCACTAAGCACATTTTTTTTTAATGTGTAACCAAACATGAATGATCCAAAATGCCTGAGTATATTGATATGCCACATCAAAGGCAAACATAATGTCTAAAAACAGGTATTAATTAGTTGTATGTCTTATTATTCATCTTATTTTTTTCAATCTTTCCATATGGTTCTCCTGGTTTAATTCGTCAGTCAGTGCGTCCCATGCAGACTGATAATTTTCACATTGGCATGTGAGAGACTCAAGATCAACAATGATGTCTTGCATCCTGATTTTTCACACGTCAATATGCAGCTCTGTTCCAAAACCTAGCAAGCTGCCTACAGTACAGTAAAGTACAGTAGACATATTCCTCAAATGCAGAATCTTATGTGTTATAGGACCTCACAAGTAAATGATTTAGAAGGCTGCACATAGTCAGCAACTCGGAAGAGCATAGGTGATGTACAGTATCTCATTTGGCACCATACGTAGAGTTGTTCCAAATAAATTTTATTCGCAATCACAATCACATGACCCAGGGTTGCGAATCCTCTCAATTTGTTGTAAATTGTAAATGAAGTTCATGTAAAAATGTAAATGCAATTTAAAAATAATTAAATTGTTTTGTTTAGTTGTGATACATTTGAAAATTTGTGAAAAAAGTAGTTTACATAGGTTTTGTAAGTAGGGATGTAGCATCTTACTAAGCTAACAACAAAGATATCTGACTGTTACGTTTAATGATTCTAATTTTCACATCACCAGCGTTCTGATGCTGGACACTGGCTTGTTTTCCAGCAACATGAAAATATTGCAGAGATTTCACACTGCTTTGAGGAATTTCTGATGTCTCAGAAAAACTTGGGGTTGTTTACAGTCTGTCACAAGTATTATTAGCTGCTGACCACTATTTTGTTTCCATGGCTCGAATGGTGGGTTTATGTGAACAGCTGACACCAGAAGATTTACTAAGGTGTGAAAAAAAAAAAAAAAAAGTTATAAGAGTGTCCTCATCATTGGTATTTTTAAAGTTGATTAATGAAGGTTCTTTTTACTCATTTTTCAAGTTTTTTTATTTTTCCTCCATTTTAATTTTGTAAATATGTGGCTTATTACAGAAAGTTGATGTTGCACTTATGAACCCCGCACTCAGTTTTATCATGATGTCTCCTCAGAGATTGCTCTAAAAGGAATGGTTTACCCAAAAGTGAACATTCTGTCAAACTAGTATGGCTTTCTTTTTTCCCATGGATCACAAAAAGAAAAATTTGGCAGAATGAAGCTTAAAAAGTTGAGAAAATGTACCAAGATTTTTTTATCATGTTTTAATTTATATAGTTCTGTTGTGCAACATCTTATCTGACAAAAAAATAAACAAGCAATGTTTTATTGTAAATTAATTGTTATATTTTCATTTGATAACATTTTAAAAGCTTGATTAAATTGTTAAAGTTTTATTAGCTCATTTCATAGACATCTTTTTTGATGATAAACTTGTATTAATACTTGTGACTTATAATACTTGTGACATTTGAACACAGAAAAATAAAATGAAAAACTAATGTGCACAAATGCAAATAGGACTTTTATCATATTTAAGCCAAATATTAAGGAAAAAACAAAAATATTTGCAATGCAATACACCATAAACAGTAGAGATGTCCTGATGCTTCTTTGTTATTTGCTCTTAGTATTGGCGTTGTAATTTAATATCCTTAAGTACAGGCACACATTACTTATAACATTATGACTAGGCAGAGATTGTGTTGCTACCACAGAGATCACAAGTTTGATTTGGCTAGCGGTGAAAGCACTGCACGAAACATAATATGACTCAGCTAGCTCCAAACAGCAGCGTTGTAGCAATTTCATTCAGATATTTTTCATTCAAATAGCAGTGAGCACCTTAGAAGCTTAAGTTTTGGCACTTTCGTAGATGAAGGACAAATAGTGCACTATGGTGCAGATAAACTAATATCAATGGCATATACCATTTTAGAAAGCACAAAGAGTCAGAAATTAGACAGGCCACTCATCAAAAATCAATGGGAGGAATTGTATCATTCAGCAGGATGGCTATAGGACAGGATGTCCTGGAAAGAGACAATTACCTTCTTGCATTTTCATTTACATTATACATGCCATAATGCGATTGCCAAATGCTGTATTCAGTGCTGTTAGATTTTATTCATGATATTAAATTTAGGTCTTAATCCATTCAAATAAACAGGAGGACATATTGTACAGTACATGACTGAAGTAGCTTCCCAACATTGACCACTGAGTCGGCATTAATGATAACGTGATAACTTAAAAAACATATGCATTAAAATAAGGTTTTTACAGTTGTAATGCCGTTGTCCATTATTAGCTGGAGAACCATAATGATTCATTGTCAGAGTAGCGACAGCCAATCCTGTAGACTAATGTAAAGTTGGCCCAAAGTGATTCAGCATGCTGTGAAGAGGGCCAAAAAAAATGATACTTTATTCCAGCCTTAATTAATTCCTATAACCAGGCCATTCACTTGCACAACTTAGCAGAAAGTCTATGATTAAGTGGCGGTGCTTCCCAGAATGTACCTCTGAGATCAGGAAGCCAGACCTCAATTAGCAACTAAAGAAAGACACTACAGGCAAAACCATTATTTTAAAGCACTTTATCTGTTTGCTTATGTCTCATTTAATTGCAATACAATAACAATACAAAGACTGTTTTCTCAAAATTAGTTATTTCTCATGCGCTGTGCTAGAAATCTCCACTTCAGTATGTTTTTTTTTTATTATTATTATTTTTTATTTTCTCATTTATGGAGTAAGAGAGAGATCCTTATTCCCCTCTGTAAGAACTCTATTGTGCCAACAAAATTAAACATTTCTGTTCTTGAAATGTAAGCAAATTAGTGCATATTTAATTAGAATATTTGGTAACACTTTATTTTAAGGTGTCCTTGTTACACATTACATGTACTTACTATTATAATAACAATTAATTATGCATAATTACATGCAAGTAACCCTTAGCCAAACCTAAATCATAACCCTAACCATATAGTAAGTACATCTTGTTAATTAATATTACTTAGTACTTATATGTATAATCACACTGCAACAAGGACACCTTAAAATAAAGTGTAACCGAAAATTTCTGTTTTGTTTAATTAATAGGGGTTGGAATGGGGATGTAACTATTCACTCAACTCACGATTCCACGATTTGATTCGATTCACAAATCTTTTTTTTATTTTTTACAAAATGAGATTTAAGACAAGATATAAATTAAATGTGTCCTTTTAAATGCTTGGACAAAATGCTGCATATTTCTTTGTGAAATTGAAATATAACACTATAATTTTCTAATTTTTTATTTTGGAATTTGATTTTGTTGCTCTTTTCTTAGTTTTGATTGCTTCTATTGTCCTTATTTGTAAGTCGCTTTGGATAAAAGCATCTGCTAAATGACAAAATTTAAATATAATGTAAATGTAAATAACAAAACAAAATTGAAATTTTAAAACAAGCCTGAAATCAAATAAATAACACAAATAAAAATAAATCTCTTCATATAAACAAAATAAGTTTTTGCCTGTGCTCTCTTACACTTAAAATGAGAGGCAACCACTGCATTTTAATCATTATCCAAAAAAAAAGATGCTGCATACATGCAACATGAGCAGTTTTTAATCTAAATTAGATATAATTTATAATTTCGCAATTTGAAGCAAAAACAGAATGTTTTTGACATGGATTCATATAAACTCCTACCCCTAAATGAATCGCGATTTGTTTAGCATCTTAACCGATTTGAATCGTCACATATTTGAATCAATTTTCAACTGGCTCGCAGTTAATCGTTACATCCCTAGGTTGGAATTATGTCTGTTATTATGTCTCCTGAAGAGCAGAATAAGAGTGAAAGTGAAGCACAGTTCCGTTTGTTTAAATATGAGTAAGTCTGCTACATGCCTCTGTTTAGTGTCTCTAATAAAGTGACGTGACATTCAGCCAAGTATGGTGACCCATACTCAGAATTCGTGCTCTGCATTTAACCCATCCGAAGTGCACACACACAGAGCAGTGAACACACACACACACTGTGAACACACACCCGGAGCAGTGGGCAGCCATTTTATGCTGCGGCGCCCGGGGAGCAGTTGGGGGTTCGATGCCTTGCTCAAGGGCACCTTAGTCATGGTATTGAAGGTGGAGAGAGAACTGTACATGCACTCCCCCCACCCACAATTCCTGCCGGCCCGAGACTCGAACTCACAACCCTTCGATTGGGAGTCCGACTCTCTAACCATTAGGCCACGACTTCCCACCTAAACCTCTGTCAAACACTAACACTGCTGCAGCAGCACACTACAGAGCTTGACCACTTTTGATTTTAATTAGTGGCTTTTCTGGCCATTGAGGAAAGAGCAGCTAATTGTGGCGAGGTGGCTGAGACAGTGGTCTAAGCTCTGGGATGGAACATCTCAAATTAGCCATGGGAAAACTGGAGAGATCAAAGCAAGCTCAGTTTAAGTTTCACCGGGCTTCGGAGAATCGAGTCTGCAGTCTAGACAGCAAACATCTCAGCCTGTGGTGATGTCTTGTTTAGGCTTATATTAATGATTCATGCAATGCATAATCCTGCTATATTCCAAATTTTTGTGTGACCTTGTTTCGACCGTGGTTCAACTCACACTTTATTCAAGGGTTTCAGGTTTAGAAGGCATTGTAACTTAATATAATAATTAATACGTGTGACTATTGAATTATTCAGTGATGGGCTATTCAGGACGGAGTGGTGTATGGTCAAAAGAATAACACCAAATTACTGAACAAGTGAAACCATCAAGATAAAAAATATATAAAATATATATTTTTATTGTAGAAGTACTTTTAAACTATAATCATCATTTAGGCATTGGGAAATGTGTCGTTGACTTCATTCATACTTATATTGAATGTAATTATTCTGTGATATATTTTACTTATATAATTAAAACTATTAATACTTTGACTTCCATTTAGATTTAGGTCTATGGCTATTTTTACAACATAGTTGAATGTGGCCCAAATAAGATTGATTGATTAATTGATTTTTATAAAATAAAAAAAATTTGAATGACAGTGTGAACAATTACAGTCACTTCTGATCTTGGCCACTGTCAGATCCAAATTCATGCTATATATATATATATATATATATATATATATATATATATATATATATATATATATATATATATATATATATATATATATATTATATATTATAATTTATAATTTTGTTGTTAAAATTTTATAACTCAACATTTGTCTGTAATAATAAATATATTGTGTTGTTTAAATGAAAAATCTTATGTAGCAGATGGATAAATCAGACACATTATTATTTGTTATATTTAGCAAATAATCCAAGAGACCCCTCACCCAGCAATCGGACTGGGTGCCGGGATGACTGTGAACAACCCCCAGGACACTGGTTTCCATGGCAGCAAGGACACCTCAGCCAGATAACATAGCTTTTATGGCTCAGTGTTAGAAAGGCTTCACATCCATGACCCGGTCCACTTCTTCTTCTGCTCTGACTGCTCTTACTCCCTTGCCCCTTGGACATCCAGTCCAGCGGCAATCCACGGGACCTCTCCTGCGCTGGCAGCACCTCATAGTTCCAACAAGCCATGTTACCACTTCTCACCTGGGAGAGAACTCTCTCGACCACCACCAAGTCAGATTAACATCTTTGGAATTTGTCACTCTTCAACCTAGAAGAACGTGATCCCATTTCCGTCACCATCAAACCTTCAAACCATTAAGACTTTCATATGAGACTGGATCCGAATGCTTGTTCAACGGCTGAGGCAATGGAATTATCATACATTTAACAAAACAAAACAGGTTTAGTATAAACTGTAGCCCCGTTGTAAAACAGCACTGATGGTTTCACTCCTTTCACTGATGGTTAACTGACTCCTTTTCATAGCTTTTTTCCTTGGTTTCTTTAACAGGCTCCATTCATTCATTTCCACTTCCGCATGTACAATATGTATGCGTGAGTGTTTGTTTAGACTAGTTACAGTGCACAGCATAAATGAGTACACCCCCTCTGAATAAATATAAAATGTATATTTTCTTAATGATTACTAATATAATTCATGGAAAGTTGGCAAAATTGAAACACATTAAACATATACTTAATAAAAACAACAAAATATATGCCAATATTTTCTGTAAGATAAATAAATTAGCCAATTCTGTTTAAATGAAGGATTGCAGAAATGATTACACCCTAGATTTAATTCAGAAAATGTATAATATTCTAGTACTTAGTCTGTCCTTCCTAAACTTAAAGTATACTGCTCTGACCCTTCTTGGCACTGAGTGTACAAGTTCATGACAAATTTTCACATCTGTCTTGTTTAACTCCTGGACGACCTCCTTGCTCTGGCCTTTAATGGGGAGTTTTGCTCAGCTCGTCTCTACAGAATCTCCCGCAGCTGCTCAAGAGCGTTAAGATTGAGTGAAATACATGTCGACTGAAGGATTTTCACCTTGGGAGAATGAATATCTTCATTGTCATGCTGAAAAAATGCCCAATAATGCAGGGATTGAGGGGAGGGTAGCATTTTCTGTTTTTAAGTTTTTGTATTACATCACATCACATCACAGTAGTGTGTGAATTCATGCCAGCATTGATAAAGCACAACTCCCTCACACCTTCAGCACTCATTCATCTCTATATAAAAGCTTTACTACCACTGAACGTCACTGTTGGTACCAAGCACTTCTCACTGTACACCTCCTCTAGCAACACCAGAACATGTTGGATGCTTTTGGATCCGAAACAATTGACTTGGTCTCTTAAGACCAGAGTATGGATTCCCAGAAGTCTCTATTTTATAAATATGGGCCTTGGAAGAGGTTAAATGAGTTTATTTTGCTTTGGCTACAGTAGGTAATTCTAGTGGTGACAACAAGCATGCATGCCACTTCTGCAGACTGCATCATAAGGGCCTTTCACACCGCAGGAACCTTTTCATAGTACCAGAACTAATTGTGGAACTACCCACTTTTGGGCGTTTTCGCACTGCAGGAACTGGATGCGATTTTAGTACCGGACTGCCTTTTTGAGATCATTATTGTGAAACCCGCAAGACACTACAAAAACACAGCTCCGATCACAGCGTCCTCCATCCTCCTGTTGTCAACGTTGTTCTTCTTTGTTAACGTTGTTGAAAGCCATGCACAAATGACATCGCTATTGACCAGCTTACGTCACTTTCTAGTACACACTGTCAGTGCGAATGGGAAACTGGGATGGTACTGGGAAACAGTTCGCGCAAAATCGCCCAGGTACATTAGTACTGTACATTTCGTTCTGGAACTAAAGCGGTACTCTGTGAGATAAAGTGTCACTCTTTTCATAGCTTTTGCCGGCTCTGAGACACTTGCATGTTATTTATCCTGCTCTTTCTAAATGAAAACTTAAAGTGAAGACCTGAGTATTTCAGGAGCCTTATCACAAGTCCATTATTTTTGAATGTCAGTGCTACTTCTGCTATATTTTTACACTTAAAACAATAATTTGGTATTCCTCTTGTACTGTACCATTGTCCTCTTTTATGCTAAGAAATACAGGTGCTAGTCATATAATTAGAATATCATCAAAACGTTGATTTATTTCACTAATTCCATTCAAAAAGTGAAACTTGTATATTATATTCATTCATTACACACAGACTGATATATTTCAAATGTTTATTTCCTTTAATTTTGATTATTATAACTGACAACTAAGGAAAATCCCAAATTCAGTATCTCAGAAAATTAGAATATTACTTAAGACCAATACAAAGAAAAGATTTTTAGAAATCTTGGCCAACTGAAAAGTATGAAAATGAAAAGTATGAGCATGTACAGCACTCAATACTTAGTTGGGGCTCCTTTTGCCTGAATTACTGCAGCAATGCGGCTTGGCATGGAGTCATTCAGTCTGTGGCACTGCTCAGGTGTTATGAGAGCCCAGGTTTCTCTGATAATGGCCTTCAGCTCTTCTGCATTCTTGAGTCTGGCATATCGCATCTTCCTCTTCACAATACCCCATAGATTTTCTATGAGGTTATGGTCAGGCGAGTTTGCTGGCCAATTAAGAACAGGGATACCATGGTCCTTAAACCAGGTACTGGTAGCTTTGGCACTGTGTGCAGGTGCCAAGTCCTGTTAGAAAATTAAATCTGCATCTCCATAAGCTTGGTCAGCAGCAGGAAGCATGAAGTGCTCTAAAACTTCCTGGTATACGGCTGCTTTGACCTTGGACCTCAGAAAACACAGTGGACCAACACCAGCAGATGACATAGCACCCCAAACCATCACAGACTGTGGAATCTTTACACTGGACCTCAAGCAGTGTCAATTGTGTGCCTCTCCTCTCTTCCTCCAGACTCTGGGACCCTGATTTCCAAAGGAAATGCAAAATTTACTTTCATCAGAGAACATAACTTTGGACCACTCAGCAGCAGTCCGGTCCTTTTTGTCTTTAGACGCTTCTGATGCTTTCTGTTGTTCAAGAATGGCTTGACACAAGGAATGCGACAGCTGAAACCCATGTCTTGCATACATCTGTGCGTATTGGTTCTTGAAGCACTGACTCTAGCTGCAGTCCACTCTTTGTGAATCTCCCCCACATTTTTGAATGGGTTTTGTTTCACAATCCTCTCCAGGGTGCGGTTATCCCTATTGCTTGTACACTTTTTTTCTACCACATCTTTTCCTTTCCTTCACCTCTCTGTTAATGTGCTTGGACACAGAGCTCTGTGAACAGCCAGCCTCTTTTGCAATGACCTTTTGTGTCTTGCCCTCCTTGTGCAAGGTGTCAATGGTTGTCTTTTGAACAGCTGTCAAGTCAACAGTCTTCCCCATGATTGTGTAACCTACAGAACTAGACTGAGAGACCATTTAAAGGCCTTTGCAGGTGTTTTGAGTTAAATAGCTGATTAGAGTGTGGCACCAGGTGTCTTCAATATTGAACCTTTTCACAATATTCATTTTTTTGAGATACTGAATTTGGGATTTTCCTTAGTCGTCAGTTATAATCATCAAAATTAAAAGAAATAAACATTTGAAATATATCAGTCTGTGTGTAATGAATGAATATAATATACAAGTTTCACTTTTTGAATGGAATTAGTGAAATAAATCAACTTTCTGAAGATATTCTAATTATATGACCAGCACCTGTAAGTCAACTGGCAGTTCTCTCCCAAGTGGTTCCACTGCTGCCAGTATTAAGTCTGAGAATGATTCAGTGGGCTATATAACACTTTTAAAGGGGTCATATGACGTTGCTAAAAATAAAATTTTTTGTGTGTATTTGGTATAATGCAATGTGTTTATGTGGTTTATGGTTAAAAAACACAGAGTGTCAGGCACGTTTATAAACCAAATAAATTAAGTAATTTGTGAATTAGTGTGTACTGGAGACGCAAACCGTTTCAAACGATTAAGTTCGATTTGGTGAACTGGTTCGGCCGGTTCACAAAGAAGATCCAGTTAAATAGAATGATTAATTCTATGATCAGCGGGACCCCGGTGGAGAGGGTGAGCAGCTTCAAGTACATTTGTGTAAACATCTCCGAGGACCTGACTTGGACTACCCACATTCAAACTCAGGTTAAGAAAGCCAGGCAAAGACTGTACCATCTGCATCAGCTGAGAAAATTCAGGGTCTCACCAGCAATCCTGAAAACTTTCTATTCAGGGGCCAAAGAAAGTGTATTGACTCAGTGGATCTCAGTGTGGTATGGGAACAGCTCCAGTCAAGACTGCAAAGCCCTACAGAGAGTTGTGCGCTCAGCTGTGCGCATCTCAGGGTCTGCTCTCCCCTCTCTGCAGGGCATCTACCTCAAACGCTGCAAAAGCAGAGCTGTTAAAATCATTAAGGACACAAATCACCCTGGTAACTTTCTTTTCATTTTGCTGCCATCTGGTAAGCACTTCCGTAGCCTGATGGCAAAAACTGAGAGACTTAGGAGAAGCTTTTCCCCCAGGCCATCAGGCTCCTAAACTCAAACTCAGTCTCTTAACCTCTACATGACTTCACTTACTTATCAGTAAGATACTGAATATACTGACATTGACACTTGCACACAGCAATTTTTATTATTTTTATTTTTATTTATTTACATTTTTACCTCTATTGCTGCTATGTAAATACCCTGTACAACCTGTTTGCACATTCTCCTCTTGTAAATTCCTGCTCATCTTAATATTTAATAAGTCTACAGTATATTGTCCTGCACATTTTATTTTCTAAGCATTTTATTTTATTCTTATTTTTTTTAATCTTACTTTTTCCATATCATATTTTTTGTATAATTTTCTTGTTTTTGTATTCTTTAATAATTGCACTGTCCATGGAGCGGACCTGACTTACATTTCACTGCTGGTCATATGCTCTCCATATAACCATGTATGTGACAAATAAAAATCTTGAATCTTGAATCCTAATTATAATTAATTGTAATCATTTATATACATTTCCTTTTTGAGCTAATTTGCTAAACTAATTTGGTGGTGTATCTATGCACATTTTCTACTTTTGTGTAGATAGTATAAACTTAACTTCTTCTAATGATGTAGTAGCTTAATGAATTTATCGAGGGTTAATGTTATAGGGTTGCAATAATTGGATATTGTGTCATCTCTGCATGGTTTTTTCTTATGTTATAGATTAAAGTGCCTGTCATTTGCCCCTCTCCCTTTCTCTGGATACATCATTTCCCATCAGTTCCAATGGAGGGATATTTCAGTGGTCTCCCGGAATTGCCTTCAAGTTTTTCTAGGCCTGTTCTGGCAATCACACCGGCAGTTCTGTTTTTTTTTTTTTTTTTTTAACGAGTCACTTGGCATAATGGGAAGGATGAAGCATTGACAATAGAGAGGTAGGAGGGGTTGTATTTTCCATGGCCTGAATACACCGTTTATACTGACCAGGAAACTGCCGGGAAGTGTATCAGCAAGGGAGATTTTGGGAACAACCAGAGGCTGGATACAAAAGTTTTAATGTACACCCTGTCATCTCTTTCTAATTTAGTGCTGGTTAATTCTGGTAAACTGACTGAGATTGCATTGTTTTATTCTTCTAAACTTTATCTGACTGGCCTTGTTTGATATGCCCCAGTTGCAGGGAATTAAATAAGTAATATAATATAGCTGGAACAAGGCCTGAACCCTAGAAACCTCCTATTTACAACAAAGATTAGGTTGTAAAGAGCTAATTTTCTGAAATGTCTACCAGGCAAGAAAACTGGAAGAAAATAAATAAATAAATATACCCTGAAACAATTTCAGGTGGAAAAAAACACACAGTTCACACAAGACATTACACTCATGCAGTCTGTATTATTAAGGCGCACTGTCTTATTAAGACCCTGTCATAACTAGCTTGACTAACATTTTCACATGCTTTCACTTTCAGGTTTACAGGCCAGTTATTTTTTTTTTTTTTTTTTATTTTTTTTTTTTCACCTTAACGCTTTAATGGTACCTTCTCCAGCCTCTTAAATTTGCTCATCTGGAGTTTCCACACATTTTGCAACACTCTGTCCTGAGTGACCTGTTTAATTTCAGCCCTTTCATTTCTCTGGCCCTGTTTGCTTCCAGGTCTCTTACACACCAGGAATTCTGCTTTGAACAGCGGTTTGAAGTGTTCAAAGTAATAATTGCAAATGTCTGTGTTTAACCTGCACCTGAACCATGAGTGAACTTTGGGAAATACCCTCAACTGCCATAAATCCAGACATGCAGGAGAGTGGAGGCACCTCGGCACCATTTGCTGACTTTAAGTGCTATAATCCTCTGCTGCTCTCACAGAAAAACCGGTTTTAGCGAAAAACAAAAAAACAAAAACCTGGTTTACTTACAGTAACAAAGCACTATTTTAGGTCTAGTGTAGTTTAAGCTCAGTTGAGATCACCACTTAATTGTGACCATTGAGGTCAAACTAAGTAAGGTGATATGCAGCAGTAATGCCGAACAAATTAACTTTCTCAAAGCAGTTGAACTGGAGTGTCAGTGCTTCAATCATGCTTCAACCCATCCTGAACTCTTTACATCAAATTATGTAGCTTATCGAGAATTGTGTTGTTACTTTTCTAAGAAAGCAATTCTTGCCTTTTTTCACTTAGTGGGCAATAATGGATGAATCTTGCAGATTTACTGTGAAGAGATTAGACTTGATTACCTGGTAAAGAAAAGTTCCTTACTGTTGTCTGTCATGGGAAAGGAAATGCGGTGGATGCGATAAAAAAATTCATGTTAATAGAATCTGCTGTTCCCTCCTGCTGAAGGAACACCTCATGTCTTGTTACACAACAATGCAGTGCTGGGTAACTATATACAGAGGCAGGCAAACCTGGGCACACTTAACCACCATTTCCTTTTCCTTCCTGTTCTTCTAAAGCAAATCCCAAAGTTAATGCAGCTATTACTGGCAAAGCCATTGACAGAAACAGAAATATCTTTGTGTGTGTGGTTCACAATATTATTGTCATCCAGTGGTGATGCTCTATTTAGGAGTATATATTTTGTATATTTATGAATAAATGGCAATGTCAAGCCAAATTTTTATTATTATTTTTTTTTTTTTTTTTTTTGTTGGGTTATTCTTTTTGTTGTTTGGTCATAATAATATAGTTGTTTTGTTGTTGTTTTTTTTGCAATGTTGTTACTTCTTGTTTATTTTATATTTATTTATTTGTTAAAGTTTGCACATTGTGTTCTGTTAATTTAGTATATTAATGTATTGTTATTATATAAATATACATTGATAGAAAAGGACAATCATATAAATCAGGTTTTAATAAATTTAAAGACAGGTCAGTTTCTGAAGGTTAGGCACCTGCTTTGACTTGTTGTGATAAAAGCATTGACTGTAAAAAAAAAAAAAAAAAAAAAAAAAAACCTTGTCACCCGTAGGTTTCTGAAGAGCATTTTTGAAGCCTAAAGTGGGCGGAGCCAGATGTCGCCATCTTGGCATTGCATCACTCTCAGATAATCGAAAATGAGCTAAGAGGTGGGACGTGGGTGGAGCTGGTTGCTGAAACCACACCCACCTAGCTTGCAATCCACCTGTCACTCAAGTGGCCACACCCTTAATTATGCAGAACTTTAAGGCTTAATATAATTTAAACGGATGAGTTATAAAAAAAAAAAAATTCACCAACCTTTCAGTTGTCATGAAGGGTAAAATTAGCTATATAGACCAAAACCACTTGGGCATTTTAACATGGGGGGTATATGGGATTGACTCCCTTTTGGAGCCAGTCTCTAGCGGCCAGTCGATGCATTGCAGATAGAAGTCACTTCCGTGTTGGTTTCAAAAGAGAGGCCGGAAAGTTGCCACTTGGGAAAAAGACATACTTTTCTGTAGAGTTTCAAAGCCAATTTTTTTTTTTTTTTTTTACCCTTTTTGTGGTAAGTGCCTTCTCTTGTTTATTTGAAGTGTCATGTTCATGTGAAGAGAACATTCTGGACTTCACCAGCCAAGTCCCTTTGAACACATGACAAAATCAATTTAGTGTGATCTTAAACTTGGCACTCTTTAGACACTCTTCATAAGGAAAAATGAACACTTGCCCACACTCAATTTAGACGCTAGCTCAGATTAATTTAATACTCAAAATATTTTTCCTCTTTTTAATTTTCTGCTTAAGTTTGTTGCTATTTATTGAGGCTGATTGCCAGCGGCACTAAAAATTATGTTAAGGTGCTTAAATATTAGCTTTACCCTAAAAAATTATCTCTGAATTTCAGATGACAGCTCTTCTTATAGAACTTTGGAGAAGCATTTTGGAAACAGAAACAACTGTTTAAGAGCCTCAAGACCTTACATTATATTTTCTATTGTTTTGTGTCTGTTTCTAATTACAAAATTTGAGAAGTTATAAGCTTATTGCAGAAGGCATCAATTTACCCAATAAAAAAAAGTCCAATACAGAGGTTTTATCAACAAATTTACATAGTTTAATTGGCTCACCAACAGATTTTTTTGTAACTGATGCATTAATATGCAGAAAGCCACTGTCAGAGCAGCTCTTTCTATTTGTGTGTGTGCGTGTGCATGCATGTGTGTGGGAGGTTTGCTCTGAAGGTGAGGAGGACTGGGTGTGCCTCTCGGGCGTCACTGAACCTGGAGGCGTCACGCCCACGGCACATCATCCTCGACCCAGCTCTGACAGATCAATTTACAGGAACTCGCACTCCCCTCTTAAAATGCTCCCAGTGTGGCCGCATAGTAACAGTGAAACAAAAAGACTTCATGAAGATCTGCAGAACAGTTATGTGTTTATTATTATTATTATTATTATTAGTTTTTTTATTATTATTATTATTATCCCTTTTTTGTCAGTGTGCCCCAGTGCATTAAATTCAACATAGTAAAGTGTCAAACTACATTGCAATTCAGAAAAACTGAATTACCAAAAGGCAAATTTAAATAAATTAAATTGATTTTTAAAAATGTATATCTGTTAAAGGAGTAGTTCACTTTCAAATTAAAATTTCCTGATAGTCTACTCACCGCCCATCCAAGATGTTTATATACTTTTTAACCACAAATGCTCGTCTTGTTCTAGCTCTGTTTGCGCATGCGCATCTACATGTATTACATAATCCCATTGGATAGTGCTTCCGCCTATGTCACACATGACCTTTCCAAGGTGATTACATAATGAATGAATTCGAGCTAGTGCATGACCAGCATTTGTGTGTATAAAGCATATACATTTTTTTTTTTTTTTTTTTTGAAAATGACCGATCGTTTCGCTAGATATCACCCTTATTCCTTGTCTGGTACCGTGTAGAGCCCTGCCCTGAAGCTGCTCTGAAACTGCAAATTGGACCTTCAACCGTTTGTTAACTGTTGAAGTCCATTATATGGACAAAAATCATGGGCTGTTTTCCTCAAAAACCTTCATTTCTTTTAGACTGAAGAGAAAAAGACAAAAAAAATGCCTAAACTTTACCATAAAAATGTGGTAAAAACACAGACTGTAAAGAGAAAGACACATCAAAGTTCTATACTGCTAGCCTTTCCACAAACTATGATTAATAATATTATATAGAAAGTGCACAGTGTTAATACAACAGTACACCATCATAGTATGCAATAAACATTAACAACATAAAATGTCACATAAAATCCTTTAAATAAGTGTTTGGAGAAAAAAGATGAGAAACGGTTATTTCAGTGAAAAGAAACCTCAAATGTGAGCTAGCTGTCACGAAAGAATTGTAGGAATGAAAATTTGCATTTTTACTGTTTAAGGTGACACTTTTTCAGCTTTCAAAAACTAAACATTTAACAGTATTTTACTGTAAAATTACGTGAAATGTCCCATTAGTTCTATTACAGCTTTTCACCATTAACAAATTAATAGGCTTTACCATTGTGTTCTACCAAGAACTATGAGGATGTCATTCATTGAAAACAAATTGATTTTAAACACCCTTTATTCTCTCTCTCTCTCTCTCTCTCTCTCTCTCTCTCTCTCTCTCTCTCTCTCTCTCTCTCTCTCTCTCTCTCTCTCTCTTTATTTTTATAACCATGAGGTACATTTTTGTGTAATGTGTGTAATGATGAGATGTTACAAAATGAAGATTGCGTTGTCCTCTCTCTGGGTAAAAAATGTTTTCCAGGCAGACAGGACTTGGAGTGACTCAGAAAAGGTGTAAATATTGCTTCACTGTACCTGCATAGACCTTTTGTTTTATGGCACATATCTAGGATTTTGCTGTCTCAATTGTATTGTCTGGGGAGCACAAAGTGACAGAGACTCTCTGGGGGCCCTGGTAAGTCCAAACACAGTTCCTCTGACACAGCACATTCCTCAAGTCAGCTTTCCTTCGTTTTTTTCATCCTTAACTCTCCTCGGGCTGTTCGTTGCTTGTTCCTAAAACATACCTAAACAGTATCCAACTTGTTTTCTGTCGCCCACTCATTACGGGAATCCTGTTGTTGCTGGTAACCGTAGACAGCCCAGGACGATGAGGTCATTGCTGGTGTAAGCGTCCTGCCTCTGCCCCAGCTTCCTCTCGCGGCAGAAAGGATGAGCCCTTCCCTCTCCAAAACAATGGCATCTTTCTTCCTGCATAGACTGATCAATGCAGACGGACAGAGGTCGGACTGAGAAACCAGACTGTTATTGTCATCTTTTCTAACCATTCAGTGCTTAACTCTTTCTTGTTGATGTGGCATACAAATAACTCTGACTTTTGACCCTCGTGATCTCAGAACAGATAAATCTTAAAATAGAGCAATGACTGATAAAAGTGGCTAATGGAGACGGCTTGTGTATGTGAACCACTGTGGTTATGTCATCATCAGCTGGCTCATAGTGTTTCTGGCATGGGTTTAGCTGCTGAATGCCTCAGATGTTTTCTGGGGTCATTTATACTCAGTATTTGTGAAAAGCAGTCAAATGAGAGGTTGTACTTCACACAACTGTCATGCTTCTCATATAAAATGATGTCATTCAGAATTCATTCAAAACACAATGACGTGGCAGAGTGCTCTTTGGCTTTCTTGTGATTCTCTGATCATGCTACAGATCCTAGTATTATGTTAGAGTAAATGGAAAAGAACATATTATAAACATCTTTATAACTTTAATCTAGGGTGTGAATCTTTGGGTAGACAGCGTTTTTGATTCAGGAATGATTTTTGCAGATTCAGAATGGTTAAATTTGATTTGGATGAAATATTTGATTATGTATATTTAAAGCGTGTTAATTTGGGATGGGCGATATAACCAAATCTTTAACAGTCCTCCATAAAATGTGCTGCACACATCTGAATATTTGGGTTGAACTGTTCTGGAACAGTGTTGTAAATACAACTTAACCACTGATTTCTAGTTGTGTCCTCTTTTGGAAGGCCAAACAAAGTATATTCGCTTTCACAATGGAACAGCATCTCCACAACATGGCGCCGATGGCAACAGTGAGAATCAAACTTACGCCTTCTTTCTTTGCATGAACATTTGGGTGGCGTTATGCAAATCTTCCCACATCTTGACGTAGACATGTGGGGACGTGTTTAAATGAGGCGTTTTAGGAGGATGTGGATGAGTCTTAACTTTTATGAAGAATATCTCTTTGGGTTTGAGACTTTAGTATTTGCAACTTTAGGGATCTTATCTATTCACGAACAGCTTTTAACACTCCAAAGAGAAAGGAAAACTTGAAACAGCATCATATGACCCCTTTAAAGCCAGCAGATACAGTATATTTGGCTGCTGTCATTTATGCAAGTCTTTATGCAGGTTTATCTGTTTCTTTAGGTAATTTTATTCTTCCTTTGTTTTTTTTTGTTTTTGTTTTTTGTTTTTTTTTAATTATTGCTTGTGAAGTTTACCCCTAAATAATCATTTTAATATTTTTTGAGTCCTGCAAATGTTCTCCAGTTCTCCAAGTCCATATTTTGGTGACGTAATGACCCACAGACTGTTGAGATATCTGCTGTAAAATTCACAACATTGGAGACTTTGCAAAAAACAACTGTGAACAATTGTGAGCATCAATCTGAATTTTAAAATGACAAATGAGACCGCTATGGTCATGGAACTTTTAGATATGAGCTAGGGCATCCTCGTCAAGTGCGCCATTTTGGACAATCCCTTGGTTACCAAGGTTAAGTGTTCAGTGTTTAGTTCACAGTATTTGTTAATGGAGAATACCTTTGTGTGCCTAGGCTCAAATGATATTTTAACAGAAATGTTCTTGTTAATCTCAAAATGAATCAAGACCCTGTAAATATGGATCTGACTGATTTGTTTCTGGAAATCTATGCCGTTGTTGTGATTTGATCTTTGTAACGTGGCTAACCACAGTATATCTACTATTTATCTTTAGCTTTACCATAGGAGATATCCACCCTGTATTAATGTGATGAATAATGGCAGTCTAATAACTGTTTCACACAGGTCTTACTCCCTACCAAGGGGAGTGATACTGGGCAATGATGTCATCTCACTTTTAAAGTAGAGATTTGAGACATTATCCAGAAAACCACTCCTCGTATGTGGAAATGTTGACTTTCTCATGACCCCTTGATCCTGTAAAGAATTAGAAATTCTGTAACAGTGGAATAGTTTTTAGGGTGTCGTAATTCTTAACCAGGGTGGAAAAGATAACTGTTTAGCCCATGACTCAATAAAACATTGAGAAGTGTTTCTTAAAGTCAAAATGAAACATAATTTCTATCAGTGGCACAAATTCTTCAGTGAATATCCTGAATGATATTCATTGAAATTTGGATTAGATTGAGAAATGTAGGCATCCTATGCCAGAATGAACGTAGATACAAGTTGGCTAAAAGGAAATTTCACCAAAATTCTGATAAGGACATTTGAGTCGCCCCACCACCATTTTTTGCACAAAAACTAAACAGACACACTCATACACACACATATGTACAAAAAATATTTCATACCAGGGCTCTAGAGGTGGCAATTAGGTGGCAATATTTCATACATGCCACCTAATTTCTCAGTGGTGCAACTATAAAAAAAAAAAACAGAGGTCGCACCGGTGCGACCAGCCGTTCAAGGGAAAAAAAAAGTATTCCGCGACTCTGAAAGTCTCCCTGTGGTTCAACAACAGACACTAGAGCCCTGCATTTCAGCCCGAGCCCGACGGACCCCGACTTTTTACGCCCCTTGAGCCGGGCTTCAGGATAATTTTCACGTCATAGTTCAGACGTGGGCCGGGCCTCCCACCTGTTTTAGACTTCTCCTTACTTTTATATTTTAGACATCCATCAATTAGTGATGAAAAAAAGAATTGCCGCGCTGGTGGAAACAACACGAGACCGTGCTACCGTGACTGTCAAGAGCGGCTCGACAGTGTTTAGTGTCCCGCAGCAGCAGCGCAGCTGCACAGTTCTGCGTTCAAATGCACGCAATAGGCTCAAGCTTGCTGCAAAGCACCGGCAAAAGTAATTACCATAAATGTGACGGGGAAATAGTAAGGAGATATTTGAATTATTTACTAATGAACTAGTGTTTTCTGAGCCTGTCGCAAGGATGAAGTTGCTGATCCTGACTCGCCATCTCATTAGACCCACCTTTAGAGAGAAATACATCTTTACGGATTATGATTATAATGAAAGAGTTTTTGTTTTCGATTTGTTTTATTTTGTTAAGAAATCATTTAAAGCTTTCTATTGATATATTTATCATGTCTGTGAGTTTCGGTTCATTTTTGTACTCCTGTTATACACAGATAAAAGACCCTTTACGAATGATGTATTACTCTAACCTTTATGTGCAAAAATGACGGCATTTCTACTGAAAAAATGCAAGTGATCATGCTGGCACCTCCATGTCCTGAAGCGTCTCTGCACAAACTATTGGATATAGCGCACATTTATCTGGGGCTAACGTTTAAACATTGTTATATGTTGTAACTGTTTTGCTGCTAGAGAGAGAGTGGCCAGCTGGTTTAGCCAAGGCCAAAGATTAAGAAGGCCAAACTACAGGAGTTGGCCATCCAAGGGGCATGTGATTGCAATGGAGGATAGTCCATAAGACATTGAGCCATGAGATGTTCAGTTTGAAGCCCTTAAAATTTATTTAGATTTTCTTTTTATTTCATTTATCTTGAGATGTTTTAAGTTTAAATTTCAGCTCAGTGAAGCACTTTAAGGACAGGAAATAACTGAAGGAACAGGAACTAGGAATGTCACAAAGTGGATTCAATCTGATGTTGCCTATTTGAGCACCAGTTTATCATGTATCAGAGCATCTATGCTAACCACTTTGCAGTGGCTCCAACCAGTTTACTATTACTGAGGAAAAAAAAAAAATTCCTGAATTGATTGCCCTACAAACACTCTTTCCCTGATCATCATTCCCTCATTCCTGGTTCACGGGTGAAGAGCTCATCTCTTATCTTTCCTTTCCATTTTTTCCTCTCTTTTCCATTAACTAAAGATGAAAAGACGCTTTGATTTGATCCAAGAAATGTAACGAGCTCAGCTGTATGCTGTGGGTTGTGCTGTTAATAAGTTGTGTAATGTGTGCCTCAGTGGACAGACGGCGTGCTCTGTCCCCTCTCTTTTCTTCTCTTCTGCTCGTATGTGACTCAGTCAGGCTTGTAGATGGAATGATTCATGGGAGTGATGAAAATCAAGTTGAAATTGCATTGCTATCATTTAAAAATCCAAGACAGTGTTTGACAAACTCATTTTAACACAGTCTGTGTTTGTTTGTGCCTCGCAATGACAGGAATACTTATTTGTCAAATTCTTAACCCTTGACAAGGAGCTGTTCTTTAAGCAAGATACGTTAAGTTTATTTACTTGCTTGCAAAAATTTATATTCTGAATTTTATTTTCAGTCAGTGTCACTAAATTTAATTTCAACTTGTGTACATATCACGCATCAACAAGCAATTGGGCCTCGGAGACAGAACTGGCTGTTGGGTAGAATTAGGCCAGTGAAAAGAATGGTGGAACACTTTGTGAAAAGGTGGCAATTTGGTTTTTGCCCCCTCACTCTTAATTTGCATACCTGTGCACTGCTCCAGTCAGGGAAACTCATGCAAATTGGGATCACCTATGCAAATGAGATCAGCCTGTAGGAGGAGAGGAGGAAAGGCAAGTAGACCGTGTTGGCATGTAGGCCTTTTCCCGCTCACGCAGTGCGCAAGAACATGGCAATGCAAACTCTGTGTTGGGCATACACCCACTCAACTCACTTCTTTCCCTTATAGCAGTGTGTTTGCAGTAAGAGAGACTGGAAATAGTCTGCGCTCGGTTGCTGTCTGAACCTTCAAAAATGTAGTTTTCTTACCAAGCCATTGTTCCCTGCATGCATTAAACATATGGCACAGACTCAAGGTCTTATACTGTCTTATCTGAGAACTGTGCGAGAACAGTGTTTCCTCTTTTTCAGTGGCTTAATTTCCCATGCTTTGTGGCACATTGCCTTAGCAAGAAATGGAGCTGGAATTCATCGTCTTTTGGCTTCTGGACTTGGGGTGCGTAGTTAGGAGATGAAAGTGTCCGTGCCGGTGCAGGATATCCTGTGTTGTTGCCACCTCAAGATGGTTGGGAGGGGGAGTGCTAAGGGGCGGAAATCACCACATCAAGTTGACATTTTGACAATAAAGGGTTATAAGGCCCCGGCTCAGCACTTTAGAAACTGCCACCTGACTTTAATTACCTCGGTTCTTCTGTTGTTGTTTTTCCTTATCTCTAAAAGTCTCTGAAGTTTTTTTGCAGACTACACTTGTGGCGCTTTTCCACTGCTTGGTACGACTCAGCTCGGCACAGCTCAGTATGGTACGGCACAGCTCGGCTCTGCACGGTTTGCGTTTCCACTGTAGTTTAGTATCGCTTTAGAGTGGGTGGGATTATTCACATGTCATTATAGTTGCGCCACCTCTACTGCCACGACTCCTAAAAAAACTTTTTCATTCCGCGTCGCCCCATCAAGCTCTCGCTGGATCCGCTCCTCTGCTATCAATGAGAGGAACGTCTGTACTTCCACAACAGACAACGAAACTATTTGGTTGTTAAAAAAGGGCAACTTGTTCAAAACAGTTGAGTACGATCCTTTGCTGGCTGTGCTGTTTCAAATCTAACGGTTCTTTTGTGTTTGTGTTGCAAGTTCTGTGATGCAGGTAGTGACGACTCTCTCTGGCCAATCCGTGATCAGCAGAGTTTGCACGTCACGTTTTGGTAATGGTACGGTTCACTTGGAACCTCAACCGAGGTAGTTCTAAAAAAAGTACTAGGTACCAGGTGCTGTACCCAGTGGATAACCCCCCAAAAGTGAACCGTACCAAGCCGTACCGTGCCGTACCATGCAGTGGAAAAGCACCATTACAGTTTGTATTTAATGTGTATTCCATATGAAACACCCTTTCATCGTTCAAAGAGGAAATTTTGATAACTTGATGATTCATAAAGCCAGTTTAAAGGCAAGGCAAGGCAAGGCAAGTTTATTTATATAGCACATTTCGTACACAATGGTAATTCAAAGTGCTTTACATAAAAGAAGGTAAAATAATCATGAAGAAAAATAATAACAAAAATAAAACAAGCAATTTTAAAAACATAAAACAGGCAATTTTAAAACATTGGAAATGATTTAAAAATTGACGTATTTAAAATGAATTTAAAACAGTTAAAGGGGTCATATGATGCAATTAAACATTTTTCCTTTCTCTTTGGTGTGTTACAAGCTCTTGGTGCATAAAGAAGATCTGTAAAGTTGCAAAGACTAAAGTCTCAAATTCAAAGAGATATTCTTTATAAAAGTTAAGAGTCAACCATGCCCTTCTAAAACAGCTCATTCTAACAAGCCCCCACATGTCTCTGTCACAATGTGTGAAGATTTGCATAACACTGCCCAAATGTTCATGCAAAGAAAGAAGGTGTAACTTTTATTCTCGCTGTTGCTGCTACCGCCATGTTGTGGAGACATGTGTGTTTGGTTGTGAAAGTGAAACTACTTTGTTTGGCCTTCCAAAAGAGGACACAACTAGAAATCAGTGGTTAAGTTGTATTTACAACAACGTTCCATAACAGTTCAACCCAAATATTCAGATGTGTGCAGTGCAGTTTACGGAGGTCTGTTACCTGAACCAGTAGCCTACAATGCTTCTGGGCACAAAGGCTGTTTCTATGAAGTGGTGCAATTCCAACTTTGCAAGTACAGTCTAGCACTTTTGACTCACAGCCTGTAAGTACATTTTTTATATTTAAAGAATTTGCCACTGATGATTCAAAAGCGAGTTTTGAGCAGTTTAGAGTAGTGCTTGTTGTTTGTCATTTCTCTGATCACAAATGCAGATATGGTTTTACGTTTTATTGGTTTGATATTGATTGTAACATGTAAAAAGACAGTATAAGTCATTATAATCAGTAAGTATGTCCCCACAGGATGTAACAAATGCCTCGTTTGTAATGGGTTTTATTGGTTTTGTCTCGTTGTGCCGGGAGATGGCATCACTCACAGTATGGTAAGGGCTTAACATTTCCGTCACAAGCTTGAGGTATTCAGCCAATCACAATGCACTGGATAGCTGGCCAATCAGCGTACACCACTCTTTTTAGAATGATGAGCTTTGTAAAAATCGGCGTGTTTCAGAAAGGCAGGGCATAGAGGAGCAACAATAATGTACATTATGGGGAAAAAAATTTTTTTGAAACTTAAACCGTATAAACACATTGCATTACACCAAATACACAAAATAATGTTCCTTTTAGCAACATCATATGACCCCTTTAAGGTTCTAGGAACATGTTGTACACTGAAATTATTTATTGTAATATGCCAAAAGCATGGCACATGTATTCAGGTTATTTTGCTCATAAGTTTGGATACTTGTATGAATACTGTTTAAAGTCACTGTGAAATCAAAATTCTTATTTTAATGTAATTTTGTAGTGTTTATTTAAATTCTTTATCCATGCACATCATTCAAAAAAAGTTTTCTCATAATTGATAATATAAATATTATCAAGTGCCACCTTACTTTTTTCTCTTATTCAAAAAGCCACAACAATTTACTTTAAACAGCCCTGACATTAAGTGGTCTCAGCCAATGGCATGAGGTGGGGTGGGAGTATCTCTTTAAACCATGGTAGATGGGGTAATTTTTAGAAAACCTTTTTTTTTTTCTTTATAAAACATACTTTATTTCTGTATTGTGGCACAGAAATCTCACACTTTAACTTTAAAGGCAAAATGAAATCAAATTGACCATATTTGCATTCATAATACACATTCCTGTTCCTCTGAAATGACTTTCCTGTTCGACTAATGTTACTAGAGCCACTTAAGTTTCAGCCAATGGGTGTCAACAGAGTTGTATGTTTACTGAATGCCCACTTTTTACCTTCAATTCATGATGGATAAAATCAAGTACCCTACCATAGATATTTTTTTAAATAGCCATAATGAAACTCTGAAATATGTTACAAAAATAAACTTAGTTGTGAATGGATTTGAATGGATTTTCAAATTAAAGGGATACTCCACCCCAAAATGAAAATTTAGTCATTAATCACTTACCCGCATGTCGTTCCAAATGCATAAAAGCTTCATTTGTCTTCAGAACACAATTTAAGATATTTTCCCAAGTAAATTACACTGTCAAGGTCCAGGAAAGTATGAAAGACATCATCAGAATAGTCCATCTGTCATCAGTGGTTCAATCGTAATGTTATGAAGCATCGAGAATATTTTTTGTACGGGAAGAAAACAAAAAATAACGACTTTATTCAACAATTTGTCTCCTCTTTGTCTCTCCGCATCACCGTAGTGCCATTTTGGAGAATATCAGCTGAATGCAAACTGCGTACGCTATTCTGTGTTGGCCACGACACAAGGATACGTTTTCCACATGTATATATGCTTTGATTTGAACGAAAACAGCGCATCCATGCAGCGCGGCTGACACAGAAGAGTGTACGCTGCCTGTGTTAAGGAGATATTCTCCAAAATGACAATACGGTGATGCGGAGATACACAGAGGAGACAAATTGTTGAATAAAGTCGTTATTTTTGTTTTCTTCACGTACAAAAAGTATGCTCTTTGCTTCATAACGTTACGGTTGAACCACTGACGGCAGATGGACTATTCTGATGATGTCTTTCATACTTTTCTGGACCTTGACAGTGTAATTTACTTGGCAGTCAGTGGGGCAGTCACAAGCCTCCCGGTTCTCATCCAAAATAGCTTAAATTGTGTCCTGAAGATGAACAAAGCTTTTACGGTTTGGAACAACATGGGGGTAAGTGATTAATGTCAAAATTTCCATTTTGGGGTGGTGTATCCCTTTAAGCCATTAATTTTCATTTATGTTTGTGCGATAAGTTTTTTTTTTTTTTTTTTCAATATGTGTGCTTTACAAAATCTTTAAAAGTGGGTTGAAAAGTTTTAGATGTTTCTGGTTTCCCAATCTACTCTTTTTTTCTTTTTTTGTGATAAAATGCTGACTCCCACTCTCTTTCTCTCCTCCGGCAGCACTTGGTGTCGTGGGACGCGGGTAAACCGGAGTGTCTCCTGCAGCTGGTGAAAGAGCTGTTGCAGCAGTATCATCAGTACCAGTGCCAGCGGCTTCGTGACAGTTCCCGCCTGCTCTTTGAATATGGCAGCCTGCTGGAAGACCCCAACTATGGGCGCAGTATGGAGATCTACGCTGGACGCAAGAACAGCTGGGTACCAGTGCTGCATCGCCTTATACATTACCATTAACATAATAGTAAAAGTTTCCATTCAGTGAGACTGTGATAAACATCCATTGATCCATCCAAACCACTATGTAGGGTCAATGGGATGCTGGAGCTTATTCCTGTGTCTTAGGCCAAAAGCAGGGAATCACCTTGGATGGATAAAATAAAGTATTCAATTCCCTAAATTATCAACAAATAGACATTAGATGGTTCATTAATATATTAAACACACCAAATCACACCACCCACTATTACTAAAGCATATATTTGGAGAACTGGATCACTTAGCTCCACTTCAAGTAAACTGACCTTCTCTTAATGAAATTTAATGAACTAATTGACTGAAGTGGTAAAAACTCTCTGCCTTATTTCTTTCACATTTTAAAGTCTACCTCTGTAATTCTCTAATTACCAGTACTGATTTGTTATGTAGCTGACACTTATAGTATCTACTGTGCTACAGGTAGTTCTCTTATTGCAGAGATATACTTCCTGGAACAACCTGAAATTAGGTGCCTTATTCATGGGCACAATGGTAACTGGTAATCAGTCGTCCCATTTGGGGTTTGAACCAGCAAGTTTATGCACAGTATGTGGTGTTCTGATAAAACCACACACTACTGAATGTCGTGGGCCTAGCATCAATGTCACAGGATGCACACACAAGGCAGTGGGTTTTTTGATAAAGTGCAAAGCGAATTGCACAACCGGTCAAAAATGAACACACACTCCCTCACAAATGGACACACAGAGGGTTCCGTAATATGGTCGTGTTTTTGTGAAGAGTGTAGTATGTTGGCCTGTGGGCGTGAGTGTGAGTGTGTTGCTTCATGAGCTTCAGTCTTTAAAGGGATGTGGTGAACTGTGGTCTGTGGGATAACAACCTATGATTAGGAAACTTTTGTGTAATTTTAAAAAGATGTAACCAAAGTTATGCATATTATATGAAACAAGGAGTCATACAGCGAATTACATTTGAAAGTGGATATGGCTATGCCATACTTATTCTAGAGAACATTTGAAGTGAACACTGGGAGCATGGCATTACTTTCTCACATGTATTTTACTTCTATTTTAAATTGAATCAAAATTATACCTTGACAATAGTGGCTTGGCCAATGCATCAGTACATTGTTTGACAATGTAACAAGAATTTTTTTTTTTACTTTTGCTGATATATACACACACATACACCCAACCAACCCTACATGCACACCACCTCGAACAATACAAAGTTAAAAATATAGTCAAAGTCCTTTTAATATAGTTCCTTTAACAAAAATATAGTTAAAGGAATAGATTTGTTTGACAAACAGACTAATTTAAGCCTTTATTCACTGAAAAGCAAGATATACACCCTAGCTCTTATTGCCACAGAAGTAGTGATTTCTGATTTGTAAATGAATCATTTGACATCAGTCAAGTCAATTCACATTTATTTTTAAAGCAACACTTTAAAAAACAAAAAGGGAAGTCGTGGTCTAATGGTTAGAGAGTGGGACTCGTAACCCAAAGGTTGCGGGTTCAAGTCTCGTACCAGCAGGGATTGTGGATGGGGGAGTGAATGTACAGCACTCTCTCCCACCTTCAATACCACGACTGAGGTGCCCTTGAACAAGGCACTGAACCCCCAACTGCTCCCCGGGTGCCATAGCAAAAAAATGCTGCCCACTGCTCCGGGTGTGTGTTCACGGTGTGTGTGTGTGTTCACTGCTGTGTGTGTGCACTTAGGATGGGATAAATGCAGAGCACTAATTGCGAGTATGGGTTACCATACTTGGCCACATGCCATGTCACTTATACAATGCAGATTATTTTTTAAAAAGCTTTATAGTTATAAACAGGAAAAAAAAAAATTTAATATTACAAAAATTAATAAATTATGAAGCAAATTCTATTTCAGCCTTAAAACAGCTCTTGTTATTTTTCAGCTCAGTTCAATGTTGATTCAATTTTTTCAGTGTTGCAAAATTCAGTTATGAAACAAACTCAGTTCAGCTATAAAGCAGCTCTCCAGAAGACAATGGTGTCATCATTCTGCTTAAGTCAGCTCAGTGTTGATTCAGTTCAGTTCAATAACAGTGCAAAGTTGATCAGTTATGAAGTTCAATTCAGCTATAAGCACCTCTACAGAAGGGCAGTATGTCATTAGTTAGCTTAATGTTGTTAAAGGTTTATTCAATTCAGTTCAGTAACATGTTGCAAAGTTATAAAAGATTCAGCTACTGTATAAAGCTGCTCTACATTATGTGACTCAGATCTTTTTTAATTAATCATTGGTCCAGTTCACAAGACTGATGTAAATTATTCTTTCCCAAATGTAATTAATTTGGTTCTTCTCACTTACTGATGCAGTAGTTGCTTTCAACAGCTGAAGGTTGAGTTGTAGATTATCAGTGAATAATAGCCTAAATAAATTTTGGATTTTGAATCTTTTGACTCCTAGTTGATCAAAAGTTTAAATCTGAATTACAATATCCAGATTTGGAAAACCCTTGGATTCAGGATCAGGCAATCCATTTTACCTTTGTGCCAGGTTTTCGTAGCAATACTGGATCCACATCTTTTCAGATTACCAAATCCAGATTACAGGTGCCGTAAATAAGACTACAATTCACAATGTAGGCTACTAGCTTTATGACGAACAAAAGGTAGAATAGTCAGTATTGGGTGACTTTGTGTTTTTTTATTTTAATTGTTAGAAAATAATTTTGACTGATTAATCTCTAGTGATTCTGAAGTAGTTCAAAATCAAAAGCATAATTATGATTTTTTGAAACAAAGGAATCCCAGTTTAACTAAAAAGCACAAACTGAACAGTTAATCCAGATCAAAACTAAGACTGGACTGAATTATGTGATCTAATATGATTTTTTGAACAACTGCAATCTAATCAGATTACTTTTGAACAACTGGGCCCAGAAGACTAGGAAAGTCTATTATGTGTCTTCCATCCATTTTCCAAACCGCTTGTCCTGTGTAGGATTGCACAGACGCTGGAGCCCATCCCAGCATCTCGGGCCGTAGTATGGACACATTGCTGGTCCAGTACATGGCTAACAGTCATAGACATAGGGTATGGGTGTTTTTTTAATGCAGCTTTTTTAATTTGATGGAAAAGAGCGATCAGGGTGATTCTTCAGAATTGCTGAACTTTTGTGTTCCATGGCATGCATAAAGTCAAGTGGGTTTGGTACAACATGAGGATGAGAAATAATGACAGAATTATTACATTAACAATTAGGTTACTATGTGAGGAATATTACAGTGTGTGTGCCTGTTCACTATTTGATGCTCTTTATGTGCTTTTCTCTTTTTTTTCTAGACGGGGGAGTTTTCTGCTCGATTTCTTCTCAGACTCCCTGTGGATTTTAGCAACATTCCCGTCTATCTTCTCAAGGTAACATCCATCCATTAATACAAACTTTCGGGAAGATCATAAACCCCCATTTCTTCGATTTGTTTGGTGAAAGGTTGTTTATCTGTTTATCAATGCATGAAAATATCTTCACAAAACATTACATGTAAAAGTGCATGTAAGTATAGGTCGCTCTCGTGCAAGCGTTCATTTCTCTGCTCTTGTTTGTGCGTGTGTGTAGGCTGCGAGTTGACTAATCAGCAGCCTGTCACTCCCAATCAACTCTGAGCTGTGTTGTGTCTGCAGGCCCTCTCTCTATTGCCTCCCCTTCCAGTCACCCTGTGTCTTGCCCTTCCTTGGTTTTGTTTTTTTCCTTTTTCTGTTTCCCCATCTGCCACACTACCGTGTGTATGTTTGTGTTCATGTGTGCGTGAGAGGGTGTACGGCCTCAGGAGGCCCTTGCTCTATGGCCTTTTCCAGTCGGAGCCATGTTTGTCCTCCCCAAGACAGCTGAAATGATGGTAAACATATGGAAAATAGCAGTCATCATCAGCATCACCGTCTCAGCATTCTGTACCTCAGCAGTACTGTACACTAGACTCATGCATAGACATGTACAGTTCACTCCCAGTGGACCATATTCCACTGAAACTCACTTTAGCCACAGGTCAGAGGCCGTCTGTAAGGTCACCACTGTAGGGTCATTATTCCCAGCTAATTTGTCATGAAGCTTGACATATCAAGAACTTGGTGTTTCAAGGATCCATTATATATTTGTAGGTCTTCTTCTGATTCAAAGAAAGAATGGTGCATGTATGGTTAAAGCTGCTGTGTATTCTTTTTCACTGCAAACTGCAAAAAAACAAAACTGTAAAAATATGTTAGACTGATTTGTAACAGATTTCTGTTATTTTGTTTCCAGTTTTCCGTGAAACCGTTGCCTTGATATCAGCAGGTCCAAGTATGTTATACAGAAAATATAACTTCTATCATAATGTAAGGTCCTCTGTTTTATTTTGACATCAATTTAAGCTGCGTGTCTTCTACTGAGATTTTTTTTTTTGTTCAACAGTGTTTGTTGTGATTTACCATAGATGGCTTCAAGCACTGACCGTTTTCCACAGAAAAACTGACGACCAGATTTAGCTCTGTAAGAGGTGCTTGTGAAAAGCCAGTGGAATGTCTGCCTCTGTACAATGGGAAAGCTCTGTAAATTAGCACTCAAATTTGCCTTGTTGGCATTGAAATGTAGCCAGAAAAGTTCAAAGGGATGCACTGGACAATTTACAGTTGAAAATCAAATCTGTATGTTGATGAAGAGTGTTGCTGTCTGAGTGAAGAATTATTTTGAATTAATTGTCAGATTAGGTCAACTGAGGTTTGTTAAAGATGAGACATGTATGCACATGTGAATGCTTAATGTCTGATAAAGAATTATACACTTCAAGTGAAATCAAAGAGCGAACAAGTGTGATGTCATTTCGACACGTTCAGACTTCCGTTGGTCTATGAAGATTACTTCATAGGTGGATGTGCTTTGGGGGTCTAGCTTGTTTGCCTTGGGAAATCTTTTAATTTCTTCACGCAGTCTGTTGAGGTCAGACATGAGTAAAAGTATGAACATGAACTGGAGTGCCAAACTGCTCATTGGGTCAATCATATCCACATCCCTATGATCAGATGCTGTTTTAACTGCTTTTCTCATCACTGGCATTATTGTTGTGTGTTAGTTGTGTTTCTGAAAGGATAGCTCGCAGCACATAGTTAAATACTCACCTGAACATCACTCCCATTGCTCATGAGCTACTTTGCAATGTTCACAAACAGTATACTATTGCTCAGCTATTTCAAACTTCTGTTTACCCTTGAGCAAAGAATGAACCAGAACTTTATCAGAAAGAGAGTATATTGGGGCCTTTAAGGTAATAATCTGGTTACTTGAAATCCAAATAACAAAGCTTTCATATACCTCTGTTAATCTGAATTTTGGAGATATACAAAGTTATAGTTGTCTGTTGAAAATGTTCATTAGTGTGTAGGTACCCTAACAGTATATTATTTTATATCTACGCATGTCCAAATTAAGATAACTGCTACTACAAGACAAATTAAGTTCTAGAAGGTTAAGCTATCTGAGACACTGGAGCCAAAATGAGATTTTGCAGTTAGTTTTTTTCTTGGTATTAAGGCTTTACCCACCGGTGTCCAATACTGCTCCTGGAAGGCCAATATACTGCAGAGTTTAGCTCCAATCATAATTAAACACACCTGAAACAACTAATAAAGGTCTTCAGGATTACTGGAATCTTCCAGGCAAAAGTGTCGGGGCTGGTTACAGTTAAACACTGCAGGACGTTGGCCCTCCAGGAGCGGGACACGCCTGGCTTAATTGTTAAATGGGCCTTAGTGTAATGTAAATGTGGTCATTGACATTTGCTTGACAGTACCATCCTAAGCTGAAAATAAAATTGATTTAATTATATATAATATCACCGCCTCTTGTTGACAATGGAGAAAGGACAATGTAATTGCTAAATACAGAATTAAGTTATCACTAGGTCAAAGATTTCTGGTGTGGGGATCCCATCATTTTCTTCCTGTCCAATACGTTCCGTTACATGAATCTATGATACGTTTGATAGTGAGCAAACATCACTGCCTTTTTGTCACTCCTCTAACAAGTTGCTGGTAGATGACATTTTGACTGTTTAAATCTTCATCAAATCTTCAGTGACGTCCCCTCCCCTCCATGATTGCCTTTGCCCTCTGCTAGCAGAGCGAGGCTGTGTAGGCATCGGTAGGAGTTGTGTTGCATACCATGATAGTTGCCTGGAGTGTGCCATCTCGCTGGTTTATCTTAGTAGGCTGGACATGCTTACCTTCCAAAATCCTCTTGTGTCCCTCAGGGCATCGAGGGCTTGTCATGAGAGCAGACTGCACTGCTGGAGAGAAATAGAGGACAATGGCAATTGTGTAGTGTAGCAATCCTATCAGGCATCGGTAGTTTCTTTCCTGGTAAGGACAAAAAGACTCGCAATTGCTGTTTTGTCTTTCTACCTTTGGATTGACTGTGGGAGCTCGAAGTAGAAGCCCTAACCCTTACTAAAATATTTTATGTTTAAAAACTGATGCTAAACAGGCATGCTCCAATTTCAATAATTTTCAAGTTAGAAAAAAAAAAAGTGCATCAGTACAAACAGTTCAATCCAGTAGATTTGGACTGAGCACTGTTCACTGCTCTTTTGTTGCTCGGTTCAGCGTGGTACCCGTTCAGCTCTAAATGTCAGCTGTCCTAGTTTGCACAGCCATTGGTGGAGCGAGCTGAGGCTCTGTGTTTGTGACAAGCCTGATCAGTCTCACTCCACTGGAGCCATACGGACCGCTAGCCGGGACCTGACTTCCTGTGCAGCGGGTGAGGAGGAGGATTGCGCCGTTGGCCCTCAGGGATACCACCGCCACTGCCGTTGATTATTTTAGACAACTCTGGAGAGTCACATCCCAGGTCTACATGTTGCTTTTTGGCTGCTGTTAAAGGGCCAATCTGTTGCTGTTGAGTAAAGTCACTATAGTGGAATTAGTGATTGTTTTAATTAAATATGAAAGGGAAAGAATGAAAGTGAGAGCTAAACCTGGAGGCCTGTTTCTATCATGGTTTTAATATCTGCAAGGGACACTTATTGGAATGCACAAATGTGTAACACAGCAACACAGGGCAACAAATCTTGTAATTACAAGTATTTATGTTATGCTTACATTGTAAACACATTTTATTTTAAAATCAGGTTCAAAAGCACTGTCTCCAGGCCTATTCACACTCAAGAGTGAAATGAAAAGCGAAACGAATCACTGAAGACAGGCTTATTCACACCAGAAATAAAATGCAAAAGCAAAATAAATCACAGATGACAGGTTTGTTCATGTCAGAAGTGAAACAAAAAACCACTCTGGTTATTCACATGCAAAATATAACATCTGATGCAGCATTTGAGCTGGCGGGGGGGATCAGTCGATTTGGTCAGTCACACTTATTTACACATATTTTAGCTTTTCTGTAAACCTACAGATTTTCACCCTGTGTACCGTATTTAAAGGGGTCATATGATGCGATTTCAGTTTTTCCTTTCTCTTTGGAGTGTTACAACTCTTGATACATGAAGAAGATCTATAAAATTGCAAAGTATAAAGTCTCAAATCCAGAGAATTTGCCACTGATGATTCAAACACAAGTTTTGAGCAGTGTAGAGTAGTTCTTGACACGCTTGAGGTATTCAGCCAATCACAAAGCACTGGATAGCTGGCCAATCAGCGTACACCTCGCTTTTCACAATGCTAAGCTTTGCAAAAATCGACGCGTTTCAGAAAGGCGGGGCATAGAGGAGAAACAATAATATACAGTATGTGGAAAATATATATATTTTTTTTAAACTTAAACCATATAAACACATTGCATTACACCAAATACACAAAATAATGTTATTTTAAGCAACGTCATATGACCCCTTTAAGTGTTTTTGCAACTCATTCTCACTCCCAACTCAAATTGACAAATCGACGCTTGGTCAGGAGTCCTTGTTGTCACTTTTTAATGTACAGGGTACCCCTTTAGCGTAATTTTTTAGTGTGAAAAGTACTCTGTTGCTTTGAGTTGTATGCCTTATGCATCAGATCAAGATGCATATAATTCTTTTCATGCATTTGTAAAAATAGAACTCCTGCATTTACTGTTTACATATTTTGGAGTACCTAACCTCACCCCTATCCTAAATCAACCAACTTGTCAGCAATATAAAACATGGAACAGGCAAATAAAAGTAGATACAGACACAGGTATTTATTGCAAAAACT
This sequence comes from Cyprinus carpio, assembly GCF_018340385.1. Classification (NCBI taxonomy): domain Eukaryota; kingdom Metazoa; phylum Chordata; class Actinopteri; order Cypriniformes; family Cyprinidae; genus Cyprinus; species Cyprinus carpio. Next base: position 27,685,714 of record NC_056588.1, on the reverse strand, counting down.
GCCCAAATAGCAGTATAAAAGTATTACAGACAAGTTGCATTCTGCATTCTGAGTCTTCTAAAGCCATACAGTATCTTTATGCAAAGAACAGAGTAAAACATAAGGTTTATTTACATTACACTATTTACACCTTTTTGAGCACGTAACCCAACCCCTACCCCTAATTCTACCATTTGTCAGTATAAAACACAGGATATAAAAGGCAGATACAACTACAGTCACAATTTATTTGAAAAGTATTAATATTTCAAGTCTTCCGAGGCAAAACGATTTATTTGTGAGAGGAACATCCACCATAAAGTGCAGTCTGTGCACAATTTCACAAACTGCTGGTTGCTTTGGTTGTGAAACTTTTGTGTTTCTCATGAACGATTGCACCATGCTAATGTTTGGGAGTATCTTCTTTTGAGGAGATATGACCACGTTAACGGAGCGGGATCATTTTCAGTGATTAAAAATAGTCGTGACTGTTTAAATTGTACATCACACCCCAACATATATGTAATAATGGCTAAATTATTACCCAATATATAATTTAATCATGTTGATAAAATCCCCATGCCCATTGTATCTGCATATAGATGCCAACGGTTTCTTATTTAAAATGACGGAGTACCCTGCACCTCGAAAAATTAAGCACAGGGTGCCGTGTGCATTAAAAAGTGACACCAAAGGGTCAATGTGGCGAGTTTGGAGTGAGAATGTGTTAGATTTTACTGAGTATGTAGATCAGCAGCAAGCATGTGTCTAGTTGTCATGGCAGCCAGATACATTGCTATGTCTATTCTTGCTACATTAAACTTGGTTTATTGAAAATAATGCAGTATAAACATGTTTGTCAACACAATTTCAAAGTAGGCTTTTAATAAAGCAAATCAGTGAATGAATAACTCTGACTTAAAACGGGTGTCATTCAAGTTAAACGCACAATGGCAGGCACATTTTATATTTAATAAATCTTACTGAAAACATAAAATTAAGCAGTTCATATTCTTACATCTATGTTTGAGTTGGTTCTTTATAAATTAAATAACACTTGTAAGTAACTGAACCTCCCTAAAATGAGAACACTGAGCCGCTACAGTGGGTGTGTACTGCGGATCACCTTTATGAGTATGGCATCCTTGCTTTGTCATCAGAAGAATTTTGCTTTATATGTTATTACATTGTTTCATTTTTGTGCCGAATACTCCCTGTAAATTGTCTTATAAAATGTGCTGCTTCTCTGCTGCTTTTTTCCAGTACATCCACAGTCTCTGTACCTTCAGACGGCCACATTATATTCACCAGCCTCCCTGCCCTTCCTCATGCCACTTCAACTTAAATAGTTGGCCAATTAGTTTTACTCTAATTATTTTCGGAGTACTTTTCCTTCTTGATTTAAGTGCGCTCTTAACGTCGGTTGCCAGAGTGCCTCCAGGGTGAAGCTGGCCCTGAGGTCTGTGCCTTTCTCCACTCCTCCATTCCCCAGCCTCATTTATGCAGGAGACGCCTTCATTTTAATGTTCTCTTCCCTTATTCCCTTATTCCCATTCTTTAATTCAGTCCTTCAATGAGATCTTAAGACGTGTCTGACAAACATTTTGCATATAAAGTGTATCTTGGTTTCTCTGAAAAAAAATGAAACGATGAAAAATGAGAAGAAATGTAACCTCATCATTATGCTCTTATGCAAGAATTAATTTTAAGGCTGTCTGTGCCCATCAAAATCTTGATTATTATATAAATTAAAGCAAAAAAAAAAAATGTCAGAGGAAATGTTTTCCCCCTCTGTGATTTGTTTTTTGTCTTCAACGGCATACAAGATCAAGCTCCAGAGGGTAGAAGTTAATAAACACTGTCATGCACTTTTGTTCAACAGCCCAGGGCATGGTTTGATTTTAAACCGGGATATGCATTGACCATAACAAAGAGAAATGGAGAGTGGGTGTGAAACAGAAAGAAAGAAACATGATTGAGGCTTGAGGTTTAATGAATCTGTTTTAACGTCAGTGCCATAGAAATCCCCTGCTGCATTAAACGCACATTGAATTAGACCATTAATTTTCTTGACATGGGCACCGGTTGACGTCACATAATCTGTCATAGGCACAAATGACAAAGATTGTTCTCCATATGTTTAATATGTGATCCTTTTGGATCTTACAGAGTGTAATTTAAAAATTAACCTGTATGTGAAGTTGTTGTGGTTTTGATATGAGCTGTCACTCATTTTGATCACATTTTGTCACTCCTTATTTTTTTCTTCCTTTCCCTACCTGATTTTCGGACAGAGAGATTTTTTGTTTATTTAGACATTGTTTAGAGATGTATTGTTAGGCATTGCTACCTAAATAGAAAATTTTGTATTTGTTTACACTGTCCTATCCTATTCGTCATATATGAAATGGATCATATTGTATCTAAAGTGGAAAATGTGTATGACGGTGATTATAAAATCCAAGATTATTCCAAAGGTTATTGTCCGAATTATGGGCGTTGTACACGATTAACATTTAGGCCGACATTGGATTTATTCAGGTGTGGCTCAGACGTTAAAACCTTGAGAACTAAATGTGTGGTTTTTAAATCTAAGGTGGAGCACCAAGGAATTTAGTTTTTCTGTTGGTGTGGATGTAGTTTTCTTGAGATACTGACTTGTAGGATATTGTATGACAAAAGTATTATTACACAATTTATATATTTTCTGTCCTAATATATTTTAAAGGTAAAAACTAGCTTTTAGGTTTGGTATGGTTAGGTTGTTCGCTAACATCTTTAGGTTGGTGTTAAAATTGTTATTACATAAAAAATAAGTTTTTTATTGTACTTTCAAAATTACAATTGTAAATTACTTGTACAATTTAATAATCACATACAGCACCATTCTTCTGTTAGATGACGTGTATAGTAAGTGTTACTCTGGGAAAAAATTGCAAACTGTTATACGAGTTGTATTCCAGACCACCTCTTCAGGTGCACTTAATTACAGTTTGGTGCTTCCACATGTACAAAATAAAAGGCATCTGACGACAGACAGAATCACTCCAAAAGCTCTAGTGTGATACAACCCTTCAGATTTAGAACCTCTTCACTCTTGTATAAACTTTATCTTGAGGCATTTGCTTTTATCAGCCTTTAATAGTAGAATTGATTAATTTAGCAACAATTAATATGTAAGAGAGTAATATTATTGTAGCAGTCAGACTATAAAATCATAAAAACTGTGCTGCCCGACTGACATCAGATGTGCTCCTGTAATGGGGTTTATGATTCATCTGCAGCGTGCCGTGTTATAAGGGCTCTGAATTTAATTGACTCACTTTCTTGTGCATGTCAAGCACTGGGATACTGAAGGGTAAGACATCTGACATGGAAATCAAGGAAATGCTTTATATTTATTTAACAATTTTTTTTTAGCTCATCTGTCATCTGTTGTACACATCTGTAATTATATAGTGCTTACAAAGTCAACAGTAGACACATAGTGCCATTTGAATCAAACACTGACTCTTAATACAAATTCCTACACCAGTTGTATAAAGCAACAAACAGTAAAAGCTATCTCTTCCATGTGTTTTTGTCTGCCATAATTGGTTTCTATTACTTTGTCACTCAGAAGCCACAGCCCCAGTCAAACCTCATTAGTTTTTAGCTTAGTTTATTAAACATCAAATCGATGTTTGTATGATGCCACGCAGCATTTCCTCTGCCGGTGCGGACAAATTACTTGCTGAAACTGTTTAGACACATTTAGACATTTATTTGCACTTGTTTATTCTCTTAGTCCTTTTTCGCACAATTTCTGAGACTCATGAAACACGTTTTCGAGTGCCCACATCCTGTCAGTGATCTCTCAGCGCTTCAGAGGCGTATCAATCTGAGCACCTGACGTCTCCTCTGAAACACCACCCCCGACCGGCTCTCCCCGCTCCAGCAAAGCTCAGATTAGGAGAGAGCAGAGTGACATAAAGCCCCTTTTAACAGCGGCCTACACCCACCATTCAGCTTTATGCCAGCAGCAGCACCGAGCTTTTGGCTGCTTGTTTGTTTATCTGTTCTGTGCTGCATGTGGAGTCTCTATCCTCTCATGTATTAGCACCGCTGTCGAGATATGTCAAACTGACTGAAGAGGTCATGTCAAGAACTTCACTTCTGTCGAGATGATGTTGTTAAAAATATTGCCATTTACTGACGGTTCCTGGGATTATGCATTATTTGGAATCAAAGAATTGAGCAACACATAAGCAGAGAATGTTTTGGAAAGTTCCTCTTTGCTTTGAGAAAGCATGCGTAGGACTTTCTTGTCTTCCTTTGATAAAGGGTGAGTTTTCTCTAGTGTGGCTGCAATGTTTTCGGAGAACTGTTTGCCCAACACAGCATGTTGAGTCATGTGATGACAGAACTGCAGTGCCATACCACCGCGAGAACACTCATAATCTCATTGGCACTCCATGTCCACTAACTCACTCACTCACTCACTTCCCAAAAGAAAAAAAAAGAAAAAATTGTTCATGCCATCTATTGCTGTGCAAACATGGACAAATGGATCTGACAAGAGTGTTATGGAGGACATTGTGGTATGACATCAACGGCTATGACTGTAAAACCCTTCATTAGGACGACATTCAGAATATAATTAACTGCCCAGCAGTCGAGTTGCTTCAACTGGAGTCTCTCCATCGGCCTTGTGTACTTTCTTCCTATGTCTACAAAAATATATACCAGTATGTTTCAGTTAATTATTTGCATAGAAAAAACTGGCTAAATTAAGTAAATGAAGTCTTGTTGCTTTTGTGTAAAACATTCAGAAAATATTTCATGCAAAAATTTTTAGAATTATGTATAAGTTGTATTGTTTTTTTTTTGTAATGGATTGTGGGAATTTTTAAGTCATTTAAAAATGTTTATTTGATCAACGTCCCAATCAAATCTGTGTTTTATGCTTTTCTTTCAAGTTGCCAAATAATGCAGTATAGCTGCCAAATAATATTGTTTACGACTAGTCATAGAGAAAGAAGAACAAGAAAGAGAAAATATCTTGACATTACACCGTGCACCTGTGCGATCAAAGCAGATTCTTATATATGGCACACTGTGCATGTTTGAGACACTCCCTGCTTTGTGCGTGACTGTAGAGCATTTCATGCCAACGCCAGTAGTCGTAATTTGCAGGCAGATCGAGCGCTCCAACAGTAAACACTGACTCAGGCCTAAGGAATCCTAAGAGCTTTGAAGTAATTGCAGGTTCCTTCTGAAACTGTTTCTCCACCATTGCTCTGGCCATCAGAAACCAGAGCCGCGCCACAGCAAACATCTGTAAGAGGGGAAATAAACTGACACTTCCTGTGTCCCGATAAAATAAAAGGCTTAAAAAACATACAAAACTGTGTTTTATGAAATTAAAAAATTGCCAGTCGTTTTCTGTAAGGGGTAGGTTTAGATGTAGGGTTGGTGTAGGGCGATAAAAAATACAGTTTGTACAGTATAAAAACCATTACACCTTTGTAGAGTCCCAATGAACCACAAATGCAAGTGTGTGTGTGTGTGTGTGTGTGTGTGTGTGTGTAAGTGTTTGTGTGTGTGTGTGTGTGTGTGTGTGTGTGTGTGTGTGTGTGTGTGTGTGTAAAGAATGTCAGTAATATAGCATTTAGGAGAGAACATCCAAGCAACTGCAAAGAAACATACAAGAAAACACCCACAAACCTTTGCGAGATTTTTGCATGGGCTTGTTTAACTTTTATTTTCTTCAAAAGATGTAAATCTCACTCACTTTAATGTATACAATCTTTGGCCCAATGTGCGACAATAATGACTTGCATTTTCTTTCTCTTGACATTCATAATGTTCACCTGTGCCTTTTTATAGCAATAAAGCTAGCAAAATCTATGCAAAAACCCATCAGAAGTCTGTGAACCTTCGAGAATGCCACTGCTTCATGTTTAGCTGAGATACCCCTGACATTAGCATCACTTTTATTCAGAGTGTGATGGGTAAAAAAAAATAAATAAATAAAAAACAAGCGGGAAAAAAGAAAGATAATTGCTGGTTTGAAGATCTTTAATGCAACAGGCGATGAAGCACTGAAAAGAGCAGCTAAGCCCATCACTCCGACAAACAATCACGCTGCTGTTTAAGAGGCCAAATTATAGGTTGGGCTGGGCCTAAGGATCAAAATAAAATGTCAGAGGAGAAGTTCACAAACAAGAGTCAAATTGGTTGGAAAGACAATGGATCTGAGCAGTCTGTTGGCATGGGAGCCAAGTTAATAAGTAAAGATTTTAGCCCAGTCTCTCTGAAATCTTTTCTTCCCTCACTGTGAAAAAAGCTGGAAGATTTGAATCTTGCCAGGATATGCATTAAAGTCGCATATTGCTAGCTTAAAGAAATAGTTATGCTGTTTCTAACTTTTTTTACCTTTTTTCTATGGAACACAAACACAAAATCATATGGACTTGTATGGTCTATTTAGTCATTTTTTGAAGCTATTGCTATTGTTATATGGAAAAGAGCAGCTAGGACCTTTTGCTAAATATTTTATTTTTTGCTTCATGATAGACACACAAATGCATACAAATTGATGAGGGTGAATAAATTACAACAGAAATGTTATATGTCAGTGAACTATTATTTAGTTATTGCTTTTATTGATTTATTATTGCACAATTTTCACGTTTTTTTCCCATGTGTTTAGTACGTAGAAAGGTGTTATCTTGGCGGTCCAACCTTGGGTGATGTGCCAAAATCTTTAGCAGTAAATACAGGAAAGGAACAGAATTTTTGCTGACTCTACATTTACACATCCGGTGTGTGTCGCAAGTGGGCATTTTGGTTGCAAAAGCATAGAAATGTGTCGCTGTTTTGGCTGCCTGTCATCATAGTAAAGAACAAGTTAAGTGCCAGGTGATCATACTTTTAAAGATGCTTTTGTGTCATTACAGAGATCTAGAAGCATAATCCACACCTGTCTGTATTCTATTTATGTTTTAATAGTCTGTGATTATTGTAATTACACTCTGTCACTTTCATAATTATTTGCTATTTCTGTTTATATTAATTACTGTGGTATTAAAGCCAGGTCATACATAAGGAATTTATTATTAATAGGTTTGACTTAATCCAGCATCTTTGTTGATGTTTGCTTTGTCATTTGTTTTGTCTCATATTTCCATGACGGTAATTACACTTAATTAAACATTTTGGACATAATAACCCAAGTCAGACCACTGAACCCAGTGCACACCCATTATAATATAATTTAAATGATTTCTTAGGATCATGTGAGACTGAAGACTGGAGTAATGACTGCTGAAAATTCTGCTTTATCATCACAGGTATAAACTGCATTATGAAATATATTACAATAGAAAAATGTTATATTAAATTGTGATATTTCACAGTAATACTGTTTTTACTATATATATAATTTTTTTTTTTTATCAAATGAATGCATAATTATTCCAAAACCTTTGACTGGTAGTGTATGTGTGTTTGCTCACATGATGTGAGTGTTCTGGGTGGCTGCAGAGCAGCTGCTAACATGTTTTATGTGGTTTGTAGCATGATTGCTAGAGGTAATTTGCAGTCAAAAGACCCTATGATATTCTATGCATGGTATTATGGTATGTAGGTTTTGCCTGAGTCCATCCTTCATTGTTAGCCTATGGGATTTTTATCCACTTAATAAATTGTCTATGAGATGCATGCCAACTTGAATACTTAGGGTTAAACCTAAGTATCAACAATAGGAAAGCCGATGCTTGCCTTTGCAGACGTCACTAAGAAGGCATTATGGTAAGACACTATCACATGTATCTCTTGGATAAACATCTGGCTGCCCTGCTGCTTTGAATAGGCAGTGAGTGAGGGAGTGATAAAAACGGCATGAAACATCAAAAAGAGACCCGCCCGCATTCTGTCTCCATGTGGCTCTGAACAAATTCACAGACTTCAGCTCCCTAAAATACAAGCAGACACAGCTAAATTTCTGGTCTTAGTGTGTAAACTCACTTTTATTACTGTAAAGGGCTGCATCAGCTAATGAAGACCTATCCATTCTGTTATAGCCCCTAGGGAAGAACGGTGCTCCGAAATTCTCCAAACGGTGGGTGGCATCCTGTTTGAAGTAGTGTAGATATTGCAGCAGTCTGGAGGGTTGCTGTCGGGCACCTGCTGCTGTCTGTGGGAGGGATGCAGAGAAGCTTCATCTTTGCTGATCACAGAGCTTGTAAACATGCACACCTGATGCAGTATTGTTATCCCCAAAAATCTTACTTAAGATAAAAATGTTTTATATGGCATGGCTGTTGCGGCCACATGGCTGATATCCTCTGGTTTACAGGACGTACTGTCTAAGGCTACCTCCAAACAAAGTCAGAGCTTTCCCTATCCATTCTTTTTTTTCTCCTTTTGTAGTGTCTAAGTGTGGATGGTGACTAAGTCAGAGCTTTCCCTATGCATATCTTCAAAAAGTTGAAATGAACACTAGTGGCAGTAAAACACCAGCAACTTTCATTCCTTTTGACACAAATAATTACTACGTGTCAGATTATCAATTAATAGAGACATATTTTTTGCACAGTTATGACTTCAAAATACTTTTACCATAATGCATGATTTGTAAACTAATAAATGTTGGTGCATCACATAACCAGCTCCATATCTATGGCCTTTCTAACATAGTAAACTTGCTCAGTAGGTCACCTGGTAGAGCATTGCAATGAGTTGTGTAAAACACGAGTCACAGTAAAAGAGCTCAAAGGCCATGTACACACAACAGCTAAATTAAATTGTCAGTTCACCTTTTAGTGCCTAATCTGAGCCTTGATTCATAATTGTTGTCAGTCTGAAAAAGTAGCTAACGAGAAAAAACCCATAATAAACTGAAATAAATCCAAATACTTTACATTGAAAATAAGACCCAACTTTAATAATTCTTTAATTTCCACTTTAATAATTCCATAAACTTGATCGCTTTATGAGCCAAGCCTAAACAACAAGCCCAAAATGCTTTTATTAAGTGAAAACACTGCAAGAGAGTGCTCTGCAAAGCAGCCTTCCAAATATATAGAAAACACAGCAATAGAGTGTTAACCTTTTAGTGCCATTCACCAGACATTTCATTACCGAACTGCTGTGATGCATACAATAACCAACACAATAAAATGTTGCCAGATTTATCTGTTTCAGATAAAACTGAATCCGCTTTTAGCACCACTCAATGGATGTTTCACATTGAAAGTGTTAAAAAACTTGCAAGAAGCAAAGTAATTTTTCGCTGAAATGTCCCCAGAGATATATTTTTCAGTGAGCCTGGGTTGAGTTTATAATGGTCTTAATGTGTCTGTCAGAATTGTTTATGGAAATGACTAGGCCCACACTGCATTGTAAGGGAAATGGGATTGAATATAGTAAAATTTACGGTGATGCCAGTACAATACAGTTATTGGTAACTGAAAAAAATGATTACATTAAGGCACTGTCCACAAGGAGACGCGTTTCGCTGTATACGCATATATTTTGTATCGTATAGGCGTTTCGTCCACACAGATCTGGCTTTTTGGGAGGGTAAAACCAAATTTTTTTTGAAACCCTGTTCCAGAGTGGATAAATTGGAAAACGGCGCCCTTGCATTTTCATGTGGACAACGAATCCATATATTTTCTGAAACAATGACGTCATCAGCCCACGCCTCGCTCCTAGTCAGACACAGCTACATCACGTAACAGCAACAAAAACATGAGCAAACACTGAACGATTGTCTTTTTATTAACTAACATTAACACAGATTAATAAATGTTTTGTTCCGTGTTCGTTTGTTTATGCGCATAGTCCAAGTCTTCTCCATTTTTAGTGTATATCTGTGGCAGAATTACAGCGCCACATGCTGGTCTGGCATCTATACTACATGTTTTGTGTCGGTTTTGTGGTTTTGTGTGGATGCAGATATTTCTTGAGATGAGGAAAAAAAAAATATTGGATAGGGGAAGCTCTGGCTTCGTGTGGACGTAGTCTAAAAAAACATATATACAAAGTGCAGAGGATGTTTTGAACATTGTGGTATTCTGTGAGACTTTCTGTTGAATTTTTCAGCCACATATTCCATGTTAGCCATTTTCTTTCTGTTGTACTTTTGTAGCACTATGAAACTATATATGAAACTAATCAGCAGGCCCAGGTGAAATCCACAGAATTTTTCTATTTTTCTCATTTCTGTAATGATTTTAGAAAAGGATCAAATCTATGGAATAGATGCTAACTTGACAGGTTTTATTTTTTAGCAAGTACAGAGTGTTGTGAAGGAATTGTGTGGAAATATGCAGATGAATTTATGAAGCTCTGTAGACTCGTATATAGCTTGTATTTTTACTAGCTGTACAGAACTAACTTAGACAATTTTAAAATTCTGCCTGAGTCTCTAATATAGTCTGCCCAGGTCTTGATGTTTGTTGAACCCTCTGCTGCACCCAAAAGCAAATTTGCTGACAGAACAGAGGGAATATTGACCTTCACAACTGCTATTGCCACAAGCAATTACAGCAAATGCTTATTTTTTTGTACTGTTTGTCTTCCTCTCCTCCTTCCCTCCTCTTGTGTTTGAGCTAACAGTTGTTTAATTTGTGCAACGTGTTAACTAATTAGATTAATTAATCAAGGTTAATTAATCCGAGAAGCAACGACTGACTGAACAGAGGGCACAGCGGAGGGGTAGGCTCACACAGCACTCTCTGCGTGAACCCGACACGCGCACACACATTCAAGACGAGAGAAAGACAGACCGTCTTAGCAGTACTTAGAAAAACACCAGATCTGTGAGGAGGAAAGGGGATCTTTTTCGAAGCTGAGACTGCTTTGAATAAACCACAGGAATCTGTGACAAGGAAACAGCAGAGCTGTAGAGGTGCCATATAAGCTGTTAGTGATAAGATACTGGAAAGACAGACCTGTACGGCATAGTCGTGTGGGAGATGGAAACGTGACAATAATTTACTGTAAGCACATGGTTTGAAGGAAGTCATCTCTTCATAGCTATGTTAAATGTCTGATATCAGGGAAAATCAAACATAAGAACATAAAGTCCTTCTGTGATTATGCTGTTTATTTTTACATTTAGAGGATAGGCAATCACTTCTCACTCAGTGTCATCATTTGAAACAGAGAAAATCATGAAACAGGAAGTTACTCTGGAATCAAAGAGCTATTGCATCATGCTACATTTTCAATAATAGATAACACTCCCTCAGATTCTGATCATATCTGTTTTGGTTTCTAAAGAAAATTGCAAATTAGGAATGTAGTTCAGGGTAAAAACAGGTTTAAAGGTCAACCTTAAGTTGTTCAAAACCTGTGTGCGGAAGGAAAATGTTTAGTAGATAGAGAAAAGGCCCCCACACACCTTTAATTTGCTATTATTTATTTAAATAATGTATTATAATTTATTAAATAAAACATTAAATACATCATTTAATTATTTTAGCTATTATTTACTAATTACTTGAATTAGACATTTCAAAAATGGTAATTATTCCTCATGACCTGTAGACCAGTTGAGTGGAATCATTGGAATCATGAATTCATAGGTTATTGCTATTATAACATCCCTTCAATTAAAAATACAGGCAGACAGTGTATATGATTCCTGTTATATATCTTTGACTAGGGTTGCCATCTGATTTGTTTGTAATTGTTCAGTTATTGAACTAAATTATGAAAATCCATTTATTTACAGTACATAGAATGGTAAATTATTATTATAATTTCTAACTCAGTTAATAAGTTGCATTTTACATCGAGACTTAATGAGCAATTCATTAATAATTAAAACATATACAGTATTTTACATAATCTTCCAAAATCAGATCAGTTAGAATAGGTTTATCACAGGGGTCTTCTTGACAAGATGGTCCCTTTCATGCAGGGTGTTGATTCTCAGTGCAAAACAATTTCAAATATAGTCAATTTAAAGAACTTCAAAAACCGTACATATTAAACGTAAGTAATGTTTTCAGTTTTTGTGTTTGTTATTTTTTTTAGGTATGAAACTGAGATATTTAAGAAATACATTTTATCTAATATATTTCTTTAAATGTATTTGGATGCTTTTAAAACACACACTCACACATAATAAAACAAAGGCTTTAAATCATCACCCAAAAAAAAAAAAAAAAGGTACAGTATGTATAAGCAGGAAACACACCCTCTTATGGTTTTGAGGTTATTGCTGGTTAGAAGGACAGTTTTATATAAGTACAATGGGTTTATTATTTTTCTTGGCAAGGGAGGAATTCTCAATTGAACGTATTAAAGAAGGGTGGACAAAGCCTAACCCTGAAAAATATTATAGTTGACCTAACTGATCTTAAATAACCTATGAGCCGCCCTGATGAAAGCCTTTTTCAGCTGAATATATGTAGCACTTTTTTTTCTTTTTTTCTTTTGTGTGTGTGTGTGTGTGTGTATATGGCTGTATCTTTATAATTTTTTGTGCAGTTTGCTTTATATTTTCATAAAATCCCTCAGGCAATTGGACACAATGCAACATATTCAACATAATTGCAATGCAACAAAATTTATTTATTTATTTATTTATTTATTTTTAAACTAAAATAGATAGCTTTTGTGACTTTCTAGTTGGCCAGTAACTTTATTAAGAAATGAAATGCGGGTTCGTTTATTAATGCTGCTGAATGTCATGATGCTGTACTTTAACCAGAAAAAAAAAAATTGAAAATGATTTAAATAGTCTCATCACATGATCCTGCATCACTACAGATCATCTACTGATCATATGTGTGGAAATGCATTTTCAAGTGCAATATTTTTGTCAGTTGTGCATATGCTTTATGTCATTGGTATAATCACATGACATTTATTGATATTTTATACAATATAATATACAACCTCTAGTATAGATCACAGAGGTTTTTTCATATATATGAAAAGTATAGTTTGTCTCTGATATATAAATATCAGAGACAAAATACAGCTCATTCTGTGAATGATCCCTAAGAATGTGTTAAGAATGTGTCTATTAATTTGGGGGGTCTAATAATGGTTTGCTTAATTTTTGACAACGTGTGAATTATCCTACAACTATCCTAACTGAATAAATCAAATCATTTATACTGATAAATCAAATCAAACTGACAGACTGGGATCCGATATACAGACCAGAATATAATGTTCATTACTGTGTATTACAGAAGTTTTCAAATGGGGCTTGGTTCCACAAAAATCTATGAATAAAAAATGAAACCCTGTTATAGCTGGATTATAAGTGGATTAAAATGACTTCTGATCTGAATTTCAAGGCCAGGGGACATGCGAATGTCAAAAGACAAATAGTTTTTCTTTTTTCACTTTTTTAAAGAGGACTCTTGGACAAATTGACAGATTGTTGCCTGTCTTCACTTTTGTAATGTCTACTTTCACATTCGTATGTCTACCTTACACTCTAGTTGTGACAGCAACAGTTCTATTATTAGTAGTATTGCTAAAAATAGACAGTTGTTTTAATCATTGTACTGTGATGCATTTCTGTGTCATGCATTTCCTTTGCTCCATTCCAAGAGTTACAACATGTATTTTAGCAGTGGATTGCATTTTTTAATAATGCAAGTGATTCTGTTGCTGGAGATCATGTATTTTTATATGAATTACTAATTTGTTTTGTTAATTTGTGTTGTGCTTTACTGGAATATTTTGGATGCAAATGTTCCTGCCATTTTGTGATGCTTTGTCACGTCATCCTTGGTATACTGTAAAAAGGCAGTGGGAATCCATTCTAGTTTTCATGTTTTGTTCTCACTTGCATGTCAGCTTTGTGTTCATTTAGTGATTGTGAACATCTCTTCCCTGATGATATAGCACTGTGTGAATTACTCACATTGACTTGATGCATCGTGAGCACCCTGGTGTGTGCTTTTCAGACTGAATCAAACAAGTGCAAAAAATGAGGACATCACGCCGCTATCACAACTGCACGCCCCAAGTAGAAAGCTTATGACTTTGTTCTGGCTACAAGTGATACTCATTGATGACAAGTCATCCTTATGAATGCATCATACTGTGTAATGAATGCTGTCTACTGTTTTGCCTCCCCAGAGATGGTTGGCACCATAAGGGGCGAGATGGTTAGTGAAGTGTGGGAACTTAATACCGTAATGGGATTTAATACCTTTATGTTTTAATGTACCCTTAATGCCTTGTTAGTTTTGGAGTTATTATATCAAGCCTTTATATATATTATTAAGTTTATAAAGATATTTCACCAAAATAATTAAATATATTGTAGTTTTTAGAGTGTGGTTTAACAGCTTTTTCCCTGATTCCAGTCATCAATGAACCTGGGTCACAGTTAGTGTGTGTTGGTAAAATTTGGAGAAGCGCGTGTTGTGTTTTCGCCGTAGACCACAACTCATGGCTCAATATCAAGCAGCTGTTGATTGTCCTCTGTGAGTCACACATTGCTGCCATTTCCAGGCATTGCTCCCTTTTCAAACTGCTTGTGTGTTTTGAAGAGTGGGTGTATTCTTTCCCTCTATATGTTTTCTGTTTTCATTTGACTGCCTGTAGCTACCTGAAATAGTGGAAACTAATTTTGTTTTTCACCTCTACCTGAAGAGATCTTAAATAACCGATAATGATGCGGGATGACAAGAAAATGAAACACTAGAAACATGAACTGCTATTCTGTGTTAGTCTGTTAGCTAGCCATGCTTTTCATATTCCAGTGATAGAGGCTGTGCTATTTTGTGAATATGTTCCTTTATATATAGTGTGGTCTTCGGTGATTTTGTTGCTTTTAAACACTTTAATATGTAATAAAATAAATATGTACATTTTTTTAATCTAGTAAATTCATTGCATGCCTTCCTTTTGCCAGAAGTTACCAGTATGCTGCTGTCTTGTGTGTCACATCACGGCTGCTCACTATATCATGTATTTTGTATTTGTATTGAGCAGTCAGCATCTGTTATACAAGTTAGTAATGAAACACTCAGACTTTTGTTTTATGGATTCCACAATTAGAGAATCATTTTCCATTTACATCAATGGATATCCAGTCAACTTTGTGTGTGTGTGTGTGTGTGTGCGTGTTTCTGTGATTTTTGAGTTTTTTTGTTTTTACAATTATGGATTTCCAGTCAACTTTGTGTGATGAGGAGGTGATTTTATGAGGACATTTTCAGTGTCCCCGTAATTCAAAAGGCTTATAAATCATTCAGAATGAGTTTTTTTAAAAATCCAAAAATGCACAAAGTTTCCTGTGAGGGGTAGGGTTAGGTGTAGGGTTGGGGTAGGGCAATAGAAAATACAGTTTGTACAGAATAAAAACCATTACGCCTATGGAGAGTCCCCATAAACCACATATACCAACATGTTGTGTGTGTGTGTGGTGTGTGTGTGTGTGTGTGTGTGTGAGAGAGAGAGAGAGAGAGAGAGAGAGAGAGAGAGAGGTGTGTGTGTTTGTATATTCTTAGGGTTCTGAGGTTTGTTTTAACCCTTCAAAAGCCACAAATCATGCAGCTTGTTAAAAGAGTATTAAGCTACTGGTCTAAGTGAGCAAATTTACAATGTTCACCAGGAAGAGATGCATGAGATAGAGAGGAATGCGGAAAACTTATGACTTCTTTGGTTGGAAATTTATGATTTCATTGTTGTTGTTTCCCAAATAATTCATCATGAAGCTCGGGATTGTGACATGAGTATTTAGTTAACTCTGTGAATAAAGAAGTAATCTTCTTTATCGTGTCCGTTGATTTGATGAATCATCTGATGATCAATGGTAGTAGTGGTTTCTGGACACTGGGTTGCCTCAGCCACCGCACCCTATTTAAATAGTATTTGGCTCAAGCAAGCACACACCCCTGAGATACAGACACTATGGCCCAGCTGTGTTCTCCACCTTGGAGGGTGTGCCCAGATTGTTAATATGTTCTACAGTCCTCCTCCTTTATCCACCAAAAAACCATACCCACCTATTTATGTAACACGCAACTTCTTAAAATGTCTTAAGTTAATCAGTGATTGTCACTTTTTAGCTTGCATTATCATCATATTTTACCATCTGAAATGTGCTGCGACTTTGCATGCTTGTCTTTAATTGAAACTACATCAAGCATGCAGAATATGTGATAAAGTGTTTGATTACATCAAAGTGTACACATCTGGATTAATGTGACTTAACTGTTTATAATTTTTTGTCACAAACACAAGTGAATAAAGAAATTCTCTCAGGAAATCTGTGCATTTCCTGCTAAATGCTGTGCTGTTTTGAACACAGTATCTTGTCTCATCTTCTCACCTGTCACATTTTCAGTACCTTTGGAATGTAGAAATGTTTGTCAGGTTTATATAGGTTGAGACAGCTGCCTCTGCTACCCTGATGGTTTGCTGTCAGATTGTTGCTTCAGGTAAACTATTTAAACCATAAAAATAAGGCCATCCATTCAAGCATCTCTTCAGTGAACATGACACTTATACCAGAAATTATGTTTCTAAAATCTTGTCAAAAACAGTAATTGAATAAATGTTAACGTTATGAGTTATGAAAGTCAGTTATAATAGACAACAATAATCACAAATAACAATATATTTAAAAAAGAAAACATTGGGATAAATTGAGGTGCTCCCAATGGTGAATGTATTAGCGACCACATCATGGATGTTTCAGGAGGTTCAACAGTGCTCCAAGATCAACTAAACATTGAGGTTTGGTTATGGAATCCAAGCTGAAGTACACATATGGTACATCTTGATACATATTACCATTCAGTAATCCAATTCAAAGCTGGTTTGAAATAATGTGCATAGTGAAAAGCAAATAAACAAACCACTGCATGAATCTTGGATGCTATGAATGCTGTGGTTAAAAATAAAGTTTTTTTTTTAATAGCATGAAGAAAGCTAGGATATTTAACATTTGTGGAACTTTTCCACTTCAAGTTTATTATAGTGGAAACATGTTCTTCAGATTATTAAAATGTCCTTCACATGCAGAAAAAAAGGTCTTTTTAAGAAATGTTTACTGAAAGGGTTCTTTGGGGAATCCAGAATGTTTTTTCTGTGGCATCACTGCAAAAAAACAAAAACCTTTTGAAACCTTTATTTTTTTAAAAGTGTGGGAAAGCACCTGTTCTTCAAGGTCATGGTTGTAGTTGACCACTCATGTCTCTGTGCTTTCCCCATATGAGATGGCACAGAAAACATTGAGCAATCCAGTCTCGTCTATTCCTATAGTGGGGCCAAACAAATCAACTTCACCTCGAGTTTTGGTTTTAGACAGCTTTTGGCTTGGAGACAGCTGTCACATCTCTACGATGTCACATCACACAGTATGGCAAGCACCCGAGGGGAGGTCATAAAAGACAACAGAGTGGGCACCCACGTGAGGGTCTTACCCAGGGCACCCTTGAGCCCCGTACCCTACCCCCGACTCCTTGACACTGACTCACTGGTTTAAACAGGAGGTAGGGAGTGCACAATACTCCCTCTCTCACTGTCCTGGAGGAAGGGTCGCTCAAAACACTCATTAGTCATCACTGTTGTCTTCATTAGTTCTTTACTAAGAACCTTTAAGAGCATGTTTTAATGATGGACCTTTATTCTTATTTAAGCAGCATTTTGCCCAAAGCACAGACTTCCACAATAAAGATGCTCTTCATGCATAGATTAATGTGTTCTTGTAACCTACTGAAGATTTATAGTAGAAACAGAACATTTCTAACAGACTATAGTCAAAGAAGTCATCATTATAAGTCGCAATGTGTGTAAAACTTTAAAGATTTTTAATGTTAAAATATGGAAGTTTATTATACATTTTTTGATGGCAATTGATTGTTTATAATGTTTAGCAAGTAAAATGTCTTAAAATTCTAAAAATGTCCTTTTGCTGTAAAAAATCTTAACTGATTTTCATAAAGTAAACGTAAGAATATATTTTGTATTGTAATATTTCAAGATAAATGCTTACTGGACTGAAGCAACTTTGTTTACTTGATTATCCAAACATCATTTACAGAAAATTTTTTAAAATGTATCAAATATTATACATTAGACTTTTGAGGAACATTTATTTGTGTGTCTCTCAATCATAATTTGAATCTGAATTCTGAATTCTTTTGAATTTAGACTTTTTCATTTGTTTGTTTGTCTGTTTTAAAGCAACCTGTAGTCAACATCCCAGTCTTTTTTCTGCTATTTTCCTTGCCTAAAGCACATGCAACATTCATTCATTCATGAATTCGTTCATTTAGCATTCATTGGCAGATGCTTTCTTAACAAAACAAGTTAGAACTGCATAATGGTGTGTTCTCAAACTGATTTCAAATGACTTAATGCTGAAGGAAATAGGCTGCTTCCTTGAACTGCTATTGACGTTTAAATTGTGCATTACTTCTTTCTCAATACAAGTTGTGTCCAAAAAGGAGTGGAGAACTGTTTGTATTTTTTAACCGTTAACAGAGCTGCTTGTTGTCATTGTTGTTGTTATTGAATCCTCATATTTGTTATAATAAATAGATTTGATAGATAAATAGATTTGAGGCACATTCAAAGCTGTAAAATAGCCAGCTAGTTTATACACAGTATTTGCACACTATTAATCACCTTGGTATAGCCTACTATCAGAAGAAAGAATCGTACAATTTTTTTTATTCAAAATGTATTCCTTAAAAGTCTGTCTTTTATCATATTTCTGTTGACATGCCTATAACAACAGATTTAACTACTGTAATAATTTATTGCAGAGCCTTTCATCACTAATTACTTTTAAATCTTGTCATTGTAAAATATCTTTAGACTAAAGTTTAGAGTGTTTTTGGTCCTATGCCAATACCAGTCACACAGAAAATATTTATTCTCCATCTCCACTTTCTTGTATCAGCCATAACCTAACAATCCCTCAAATGGCCATCAGCAAGAATGAATTATGACTCTTAAAGTTTAGAGTTGGGTGCCCCCCCCCCCCCCCCAACCCCAGGTACGTGTCGTATGTTGGCGGCTGATGAAGAGCAAGAAGAGACAGATGACAAGGGTAGCCATCAGCTTTGCGCTTGACATTTTGTTCCTCCTGATTTCATACAGATTCACACGTTTGCCCTCAGAGCATCATCAAAAAGATGCTTTTCAACAGCAGTCCCATAATTCTGCAGACTGAATTGTGAACCCATTTTTTTTTCACTGAAAATTAGGTTTTCCAGCCCAAGAAGGTCTGTACAGCTTGTAAAAAATTTCAA